>NC_088360.1:11241390-11243890 GCF_034508935.2 Berghia stephanieae | reverse complement strand
ATTTATTATAATTTTATTTTTACTTTAATGAAACGAATTGAACACCTTATGCAGTCCATGATATTCGGCGCAAGTTACCAAAGGCTCAATTATATAGCCCTCTCAGAGATGTGGTTTAAAGACATGGACACTCTCAATTGTCTCAACAGCGCCATGTATGCCATCTGCCAGTCTTCTGAGGAAGCTGGTGGGGTCAACTTGGGGTGCTAATCAAGCGCTCCTGAGGACGTCCCTGGCACTATGCTATTCCCTCGCGAAGTGTGGGGTAGAAGCAATAACGTTGAGAAAGCGGATGTAAAATTTCGGAAACGCTGGCAACAACGCCAAGAGAATAAGGGGTCCGATAATGACAGCAATCTAAACCCCCCTCCCCCCCCCCCCCCCCCCCCACCCCCGATGTCCAGGGAGGGAATGGGGATACCCCTCTCAAGCGCATAATGGACGGTGCCCCTGTTGTGAACCGAAGTAAGTCCCGGCAACCCTTGTACGAAGATTCCCTGGCTTCGAACAGAGCTGCATATATAGATGGAAGTCGGTTTGGGTGAATTGAATCCCTCGAGGGGACGGGTACATCGACTCCTCGAAACTGGGGGAGAAGTTGCCAGGCTTTTCCACCAGCAAGAGGAGGCATTGGGTGGCAATGAGTTTGCATTCTGGATTGATCGTCATAACTATTAGTGTGAGCGCCAATAGAAGCTGCTGCCTCACGGCACACTCACTTCATCAGTGGAGGCTTGCCACCTGTCAAACATGTACCCGGTGTGTCAAGAGTCCGAAACCGCAGAGCATCTAGTCGTACGGCGCGTTGTGACGAAGCTTCCGGGCGGGTTCACGACCGTACACGATTACGGCAATGAGTTTGCGTCCTGGATAGATCGTCATATCACAGTAGTGCGAGAACCATCAGAAGCTGCTGTCATCTAGAAAACGAAATGTAAAAAGTCAAGAACAAGTAAATACCCATGGGAGTATATTGCATCATAGGACCGTAAAGCGTGTTTTGTCTCAACATCTGTAGAAGCGCAAGATAAACGTGCCTGACGAAGGAGTCTCCAATGAAGTAGATGGTCATGCCATGCAGTACGTGGCAAATAGAGTCCTCTGACTTGATGTATGTCATCTGTAGACGATAATATATTAAAAGTTCAGATGTACTATGCTATGCTCAGTTATTTGTCTTTTTCAATGTTGTTGTTGTTGTTAATGTTGTTGTCGCTGTTGTTGTTGTTGTTGTTGTTGTTATTGTTGTTGCTGCTGCTAGTGCTGTTGTTGTTGCTGTTGATGCATTGTTACTATTAAAGACTATTTGTAAAACGCTTTGAGCACGTTTAATGGATATTGCGCTATATAAGGTTTTTTTTCTTTGTGTATGTGTGTGTGTATGTGTGTGTGTGTGTGTGTGTGTGTTTGTTAGTTGTTTTTTATATTTTCTGTATGCTACCTACTGCTGTACTCTGGAAGACATGTATTTTAAAATTTGGCCAGAAAATAAATATCGATCGATTTAAATGACACTCATCTTGGGAAAAAAAAAACCCTTTTAAAGCTGGGACTTCGCAGATAGGTATAGCTCCTATCAGTTATTGTGTCCTTCAATGTCATTACTGTTGTTGTTTTTGTTGTTGTAGCTGCTTGCTGCTGTTGTTGTTGCATTGTTACTGTTTCACACTTCAGATTATCTGACTTTCACTTACAGACCAATAATGATTAAAGGACGTAATCTACTGGAAAAAAATACTTTCACAATTGCTCGTAAAATCGATTGCATTACAAAAAAATATATAACAACCAAAAAAAACATGAAAAAAACAAATAAAACCAAACAAAACAAATCAAAACAAAACAAACAAACAACAACAGGTGTAATTTTGTCCACTTAACCGCAAACATATTATGTTAAGCTTCTGAAACTGATTGGCAAATGGTCATTTCCAATTCAACTGGTCGGGGGTTTTAAAAAGCAAGTTTGAAAGTTTGAAAAACAGTACTTTGATTAATATGATTAAAAAGTTTATTTCTAGGCAATTGCCAATATACCTCATACATAAACATATCATTTCCAATCAACCAATCAAAATAACTGCTATAGTGAGTGTATTCGATACATTGCCAACTTGTCTGCTACTTAGTAGGAACACTATGGCGCCAGTTTATTGCACTTTGACTCTGCATGATAACGTGGTTTACATTGGATCCAAAACTGAATTAATTTCATTCAAAAATCTGATTATTTCATCAGAAATAAATAAATGGATAAAAAAATGATCATAATATTATCACTTTGGTACAGCCTCCTATCTCCCCCCCCCCCCCCTTCTCTGTGTGTATGTATGCGTGCGCGCGCGCGCGCGTGTGTGTGTGTGTGTGTGTGTTTGTGTGGTTTGATTGTGTATTTGTGTTTAATGTATATACATATGAATGTGGTCAATGTTTGAAGAGTATGAAGATAACCTACCTTACAACGTTTGTCTGATGGAATCCATTCAGCCATCTCAGCATG
>NC_088360.1:11143890-11238890 GCF_034508935.2 Berghia stephanieae | reverse complement strand
CTCTTTAAAACGAGCATAATAGCCACATTAAATCAATTTAAATACACATAATATGAGCCTGCTTTTTTTCCCTGTGAATAATAACAGAAAGAATTCTAGCGATCGACATAATACTACGGAAAAGCCAAAGAACACGGTTTCAAGGTGAAAATTACATATTCCCAAATGAATTATAGTGAATTACAAAAAAAAAAACAAAAAAAAAAAAAAACAAACGACTAAAGATCCTCGTTATAGAAATACTCACACGATTAAGATTGAATGATTTATTCTCTTTATATTTTTTTATCTTCTTTAACAAACGAGCGTAGCATGTGGTCACAAAACGATGATAATAATTATGATGGAAAGGGTGACAAAACAGCCCTTTGATTGCACAGCAGGTTACCAGTAAGACAAATCTCTTCACAGCCCATTCAATACAGGTGGGCGTGGCTTCATGGACGTCGTGATGGATATGTTGACAGATGTTGGTAAGACATTTAATTGGGGAATAATAATTATTACAATTGTCGCTTTGATTGGTCAGAGACGTTGTGTGGCAGATGATGTAGATATCTATTAATTCAAATCCCAAGACACGCCTATGCGACCACTACTCCACACTTCACACACATGAGATTTTTAATTTTTAAAATGCAAGTGATGCATTTTATGACCAATCTCTTCGAAACGGCATCATGTCGGACTAGTTAAGATGCTAAAAATCCTTGACAAAGATATGAAATTTGTGTCAAGTTTTTGTGTTTTCTCGGTGGACCGTGGGAAGGGGGGGCAGAAGAAGAAAAAATATAGACTTCAACTAGGATTGACTCGGTCTCTTTGCATGTGGTGCGAGTGCTCTACTTTGACCCCTTGTCCATCCAGTAGTTATGGAGTGGGGGATCTGTTACTTTGCGACATACCAGTGTCCTATCCAAAGGGAAGCAAGCGATTGTTATTGTTTGTTTCACGCTATAGAAACATAGATAAACTCCGGCTAATGGATCTAATGACAATGAAGGCCTACTTTTTTTTTTACGTGTGTTTTAATGAGAAGAATAGAAATAATGTCTTACATTGCAAAAACCCAAAGTTTCAATTATTCAAATAATTTTAATGTTAAATTTACTTTTCGTCATCCGCATCCATTCAACATAATACCACTTTGACGCGATGGGTCACATTTTGGGGGAAAGAATTCAATCTCAAAAACGAGCGTAGTCATTGGAGGCAAAAGTGACAAACGTTACGCTCTCTGTCCTCAGCGTGTTGTTGGTAAAGCCATTTAATGAAATTCCCCATTAGAATCAAATAATATGAAATTGAATGTAAGCTTCAATTTTATTACAAGAACAGATCGAATGAACGTTTCGGGTTTCCTCTTTGTTTCATTCATCCTGAAACCTGAAACGTTCATTCGATCTGTTCTTGTGATAAAATTGAAGCTTACATTCAATTTCATATTAATTTTTTCTTCGAGCTTCGAGCAGCAACATTTCCATTACCCATTAGAATCAGAATGTTTTCTTGTTTTTAAGGGTTTCACGGCGCTTGCAACACATTTCGGTTATAGAATCAGAATGTTTTCTTGTTTTTAAGGGTTTCACGGCGCTTGCAACACATTTCGGTTATAGAATCAGAATGTTTTCTTGTTTTTAAGGGTTTCACGGCGCTTGCAACACATTTCGGTTATAGAATCAGAATGTTTCCTTGTTTTTAAGGGTTTCACGGCGCTTGCAACACATTTCGGTTATAGAATCAGAATGTTTCCTTGTTTTTAAGGGTTTCACGGCGCTTGCAACACATGTCGGTTATAGAATCAGAATGTTTTCTTGTTTTTAAGGGTTTCACGGCGCTTGCAACACATTTCGGTTATAGAATCAGAATGTTTCCTTGTTTTTAAGGGTTTCACGGCGCTTGCAACACATTTCGGTTATAGAATCAGAATGTTTCCTTGTTTTATATAAAAAGGTTTTGGCAGCGCTTGCAACACATTTCGGTTATAGAATCAGAAAGTTTCCTGTTTTTAAGGGTTTCACGGCGCTTGCAACACATTTCGGTTATAGAATCAGAATGTTTTCTTGTTTTTAAGGGTTTCACGGCGCTTGCAACACATTTCGGTTATAGAATCAGAATGTTTTCTTGTTTTTAAGGGTTTTCACGGCGCTTGCAACACATTTCGGTTATAGAATCAGAATGTTTTCTTGTTTTTAAAGGGTCTTATCACGGCGCTTGCAACACATTTCGGTTATAGAATCAGAATGTTTTCTTGTTTTTAAGGGTTTCACGGCGCTTGCAACACATTTCGGTTATAGAATCAGAATGTTTTCTTGTTTTTAAGGGTTTCACGGCGCTTGCAACACATTTCGGTTATAAAATCAGAATGTTTTCTTGTTTTTAAGGTTTCACGGCGCTTGCAACACATTTCGGTTATAGAATCAGAATGTTTCCTTGTTTTTAAGGTTTCACGGCGCTTGCAACACATTTCGGTTATAGAATCAGAATGTTTCCTTGTTTTTAAGGTTTCACGGCGCTTGCAACACATTTCGGTTATAGAATCAGAATGTTTCCTTGTTTTTAAGGTTTCACGGGCTTGCAACACATTTCGGTTATAGAATCAGAATGTTTTCTTGTTTTTAAGGTTTCACGGCGCTTGCAACACATTTCGGTTATAGAATCAGAATGTTTTCTTGTTTTTAAGGGTTTCACGGCGCTTGCAACACATTTCGGTTATAGAATCAGAATGTTTTCTTGTTTTTAAGCGTTTCACAGCGCTTGCAACACATTTCGGTTATAGACAGAATGTTTTCCATATTTTAAAGTTTTCAGCGCGCTTCAAAATTCGTTATAGAATCAGAAGTCTGTCCTTGTTTTAATAAGGTTAATCAACGGCGTTGCAACCATTTCGTTATTCACGCCTAGTAAAATCAGATTGCCAACCATACCCTAAAAACACTCATTAACAAAATTTCACCACAAAACTCGTTGCCTTCAAAATCGATCATTAGAAAACTCTACATCTGCAAACCGAATTTACAAGATAGGGTCATTTTAATCGATCATATTTGCAGGGCGTTTTCTAGCAAAAAAAACTTCTAAATTGCATGGCTAGTTTAAAAAACGTTGAACATCCGCAACAGATAAACCTTACAAAACATGACACATCAAAAACCATACCAACGAAATAGTGTACCAATCGTTTATATATTTTTTTTGTGACTATAAAAATGCTGCTAAAAAAATGATAACAAAGACGTTAGTGAACCAATTTGTCCTTTTATTGTTGCTTGGTTTTCTAAACTCAAAAATCCAGGCAGAATTACGTAGAAACACACATAAAGCAAAAATGTAACCAACAAGTCTGATTAAAAAAATGCAATAGTCACCAGGTCTTTGTTATTGTTTGTTTTTTTTTTTGTTTTTTTTTTTGCCATCCACTTTATGAGTAATTCTCACTAAATTGTATTAACCAGACTTTAAACGTTCAAGGTTACACACAGTTTTGTGTGTTGGACCATTACACTTCAGGGTGGCAATGTTGTGAGTTTCTTGGTCAAGCGCACACTATCTATTTAGGCTAATGACACACTCCACAGTAAACGGCCAAGAATCATGCTTCACACCCACCATCCTGCAACATTACAAAACAAGTCATTCAATAAAAATGCAAAGAAGCGTCACTTTCAGTCCAAATATTAGAAAGACGATGGAGACTACTCGGGCACATATTTAGTAGATACAATTTTCCAACAAACAAATCATGAAATCACATTTTTCTGTAATTTCTAGGCAAATATCGAGGCAAGCCAACAATAAACATTCAAACAATAATATGCAGACTTGAAACTACCAAGAGTAAATGTCGGAAAAAGATCTTGCAGATCTACAGTCCCTCGAAAAAGATCGAGACTAATGTAAGGAATTTGTCAATAGAATTAGAGGCAATGCCGAGGGATCACAGTCTCTTGATTACGAGGCGAACGTTTATAAGTCAAATTAGTCAGTTTATTAATATAACTTCTTACATCGGCAGAAAACTGAAATTTTACGTTTCGGGTCATTGGAGTACCAAAACCCCCGTTTGGTATCTAGTTCATCCCCCACCCCCTTCTCCGCAAAACATAATGACAAGGTTGGTCATAAGTTATAGTTAAGTCATTATAATTTAAAATCTTTTGGGTCTTTTGAAATCTGAGACTGTCTGAAGAGAAGGAGATTGTCTAAAATGTGCACATTTAAATGTAGATACTATTTTGGGAGGGATCACAGTTTATTATACAGTTTTTGACTTTTATTGGATTTTCGGACAGAGGACCAGCCAGACCTTGGGAGGGCTTCTCCGAGGTTTCGAAATATTCAAGATTGGTCAAAAACTGTATTATAACACCTCCGTTGTACAGTTTTCTACAAAATCATCGTTAAAGTCAGTAAATATGAAAATATCAGAAGAGTAAATATAATTTTTAAGTAAGACTAGATTAGAAGTAGATTTTAGTTTAATTTAAAGTACCAACCAAAAAAAAAAACACAAAAAAAAAAAAAAAAAAAAAAAAAAAAAAACAAAAAAAAACAAAAACAAACATCACATTGTTGCGTATTGGTGTGGCTCTGTGGTCTTATGGTATGATACTCGTTTGGATAAGAAGGTCCTGGGTTCGAGCCTTGCTCGGCGCATAGTTGAGTTCTTGGAAAAGACTCTTTACTCACATTCTCTCACCGTACTCAGGTGTAAAATGAGTACCTGGCCGTTACAGCGTTGTCTAAGTCGGAAATTTTTTTTGTTGTAAAATCACCACACAGGCGTCATGTTTCGTTCTACATGTTACGTGTTGCTGTTGGTCAAGGACACTTTGCAGCACGTTTAGTGGATATTGCTCTATACGAAAGCTCATTTATTATTTATATGACGTGACCCAATTCAATACAAGTTCAGCATAAATGACTGCTTACTCTGACCTTTGATTTAAATTGTTTAAGTCAATAATAGCGGTCATTAATGCATTTTTAGCTTGACTGTTGTTATACCCACAGAATATGGATGGATTATTATTATCCTTGATAATTTGTGGGTCTAACCCCCCCCCCCCCCCCCCCCCCCCCCCACCTCTCTCTCTCTCTCTCTCTCTCTCTCTCTCTCTCTCTCAGTTTCTATATTGGCCTTCAGTTATTTCTTACCGCGCCAATCATACAATAAGAAAAAAAAAAGCATTGAATGACGAAAGTAGGGAAGCACAGGGTGGTTGCTGTTTGGATTTGAATTGATCAATGGAATAAATTATTCTTAATTATTGTCAAAAACTTGGCGAAACAAAGAAAGTCAGAATGAATCGAAACAACACCGAAATGCGCCACCTAGGTCACGTGACTTTCTTGAACACTTGATCCAACAAGAAAGATGGCCGATAACGCTGTCGGTGAGTATCACCTGAGGACAAGTAAAGTATAATGACAATATTACGCAATGACCCTTCTATTGAAAGAGGCAATGAAAAGAATGCACATGTAGACAATGCATTGTGTCCATACGAGTTCACATGCTGAAATCAGTATACTGTTTGACTTTGAAACATGATCAATGGATTGGGGTAGGGATCCCTTGCCCCTGCCCGAGTCTGACTGAGCTTACTGACTACTGTACTGGATGGAGTTTGTCAAGCTCCTCCAAATAAAATTGGTATTGACAGTGACATTTTTTAGGACTAGGTACTCGCACAAAACCCTCCCATGGCGAACCGAATCATAATCCCCCACCCCCGTCCGGCAAATTAAATCTAAAGGAGCAGCAAACACTTCCACTATGGCCGTGGCAAGGCAGGACCGGGTAACTCTCTAGCCTGCCTGGCCTCTGCTAACTTTGGTTCTTCATGTTTAAAAAATAAAATTCTAATGCCTTGGGCCTCTGGTTTTTCACAAGAATTGAAGCTAGAGCGCATCGCTGTAACGGCTCTATCTGGAGTTTGGTTATATCTAGTTATAGTATAGGATAGGAATAGGTGTAATGTAAATATTTTTATGGAGGCTGCTACTGTGTCTGTGTAGGCTCTTTTCACCGTACAGTGATATCTTGGAAGGTGGTTGTCACCGTACTATTTTAAAGCTATTTTAACAAGCTATGTTGCAGCACAACAAAGCAGATAATGCGTGTCTTTAATTTTAAATACAGATTTTATTTAATAATAATAATAATCTTTATTGTCCAAATTAAAGGCAATTCATGTGAGGTAAACAATGCTCAGTTTGGTTCATGGTATGAACATCAACACATTTACAAATACAGACACAGCCATACACGAACATACACGCTTGCACATTGTTTCTACACGTGTATACAAAAGAAATGAGCGTACATACAAACACATATACATACATACATACATACATACATACATACATACATACATACATACATACATACATGCAGACATACATACAAACCAGCATATCATCGTATATGCATGCCTACATTCATACATACATACATACATACATACATACATACATACATACATACATACATATATACATACACACAGACACACACACAGACAGATAGAACGATACGATATATTTGCTGGGACAGCAGATAACCATATTATAAATATAGTGTCTTATATTAAGAAGAAGATGGCAATGATTGTGATGATGATGATGATGATGATGATGATGATGATGATGATGATGATGACTACGATAATGATGATGATGATGATGATGATGATGATGATGATGATGATGATGATGATGATGATAACGACGGCGGCAATGTCGATGATGATGATTCACGACACTGCTTCTCGTTATTTTCATTGGTTGTCTCATTTTTCCACAGAAGATTTGTTAATTAATTTTATGGCGGTTGGAATGAAGGTTGTCTTATGTCGATTTGTCCGACATTTTGCTTCTAGATACCGTCTTCCGGAGCGCAGAAGTTGGAATTTTTCGTTCAGCGGATGCCTCTTTTCGTTGATAATGGTAAAAGATTTCTTCTCAACTGCATTAATATAAGTTGTGTCAAGGCTTCTAAGGTCTGTGTTAATTATTTTTGAAGCCTCTCTGAGGGTTCTATGTAGTTTGGATTTTTCTTTTGTTCCACAGCTTCCATACCACGTTGTGATGCCAAACGAAACGATACTCAATATTAATGACTTGTAGATTTGTATCATGGTCTTTCTGTTCACATTGAAAGACCTTAATTTTCTGAGTATATACAAGCGCTGGTTACATTTTTTGATGACATTGTTGGTGTGCGATTCAAATCTTAGACTGTTATCTATAATTACACCAAGGTATTTAAACGTTTCAACAGTTTCAACCGCCTGATTGTTAATTTTTGTTATTTGTCTTGCTCTTTTTCCTATTTTTCTGTGATCAAACAGTTGTTCCTTTGTTTTTGTTACATTGAGCTCTAGACAGTTATCGGCACACCATTTGCTGAATTTACTAACTTGCTCAGTGTATTTAAATTCGGAGACGGAATCATTGAGCAGGCCGAGTATTGCGGTGTCATCAGCATACTTGATGAGTTGGCAGTTATCAAAGCTAGCCACACAATCGTTTGTATAGAGGATGTAAAGTAGAGGTGAGCTTACACACCCTTGTGGGCATCCGTTTGAAAGAGTTTTTACTGATGATATATTTGAACCTACTCTGACATGTTGGGGGCGATCGATGAGAAAGTTGTTATACCAGTTGATGAGGTAATGGGGAAGGTTTAGAGCATGCAGTTTACTAATTAATATGTTGGTTTTCATGGCATTAAAGGCAGACGAAAAATCGACGTATAGGATTCGGCAGTAGTTGGCGGGTGAAACATCCAAGTGATTTGATATTGAATGCATCACTGTGAGGAGTGCGTCTTCCACACTAAGATTTTGTTGGTAGGCAAACTGATATGGATCAAGTATGTGTTGGTCATATATAAATTGCAACAGCTCTCTTTTCAGAATCTTTTCCAGACATTTCATAATAATTGATGTTAAAGCAACAGGTCTATAATCATTCAGCTGAGTTGGTGGATTCTTTTTGGGTACTGGAATTATAGTCGATGTTTTCCATATAATTGGGATTTTCTGTTCATCTATTGAACGTTGGAAAATAGGCAAGAAAGGGACAGCTAGTTGGTTGTTACAGTTTGAAATGAGTTCCCCACTAAGTCCATCTGGACCTGGTGCTTTTTTCTTTTTACATAATTTAAGAACACTGATGACCGCCTCTTTTTCGATTTCTGGCGGAGGAGACGTATTTTTTGTTATGATATTAATTTTTGAAAGTACGTTGTCAATGGTGTCGAATCATGAGTTATATATTTAAATCTGTATTAATACGTGTATTTTAATGAGCATCAATACCAGGTTTTAATATACGCAGTGGCTATTTTTACAGTCCCGTAAAGATGGTTCTCGGGGCTATTTTTACAGTCCCGTAAAGATGGTTCTCGGGGCTATTTTTACAGTCCCGTAAAGATGGTTCTCGGGGCTATTTTTACAGTCCCGTAAAGACGGTTCTCATGCCTATTTTTACGGCGTTGATGCGATTCTGTTCAATTATCCGCATAGTTATAGATTATCACCTTTTTGCAGTATTCACAAAACTTCACATATCATTTCTCCCGATATTTAGATGTACAGGTCTAGAGGCGGTGAATGAAAGCAAAATTAATTTCATTTAACATATTTAGATCTAAAGCTAACACTAAAATTAACAAACAATTAATGTAAAGTCAATTCTCTTAGCGATTTTTACGGTACTGTCATTTTTATTACATATATATATATTTTTTTTTGCATAAGTTATGTTTGCAGTACAGAACAGCCCGTTTTCTATCATCAGTGGGCAGGTTAGGTTGTATGTCTTGATTTTTTTCTGTCAAACATACATAATATAGATCTATTATCAAACACTGAAAGTATATTTAGTTCCTGCTTGAGTCGACACCCCTCAAGATATAATACTTTACAGGTTGGCTTTTGTTTACACTTTACCAGTATAACCAGTCAGGAAGGACTAACGGTTTATACAATTTTAAAAGACGTAGACGTCTAACATTCAGGGTGCAGTCTTCTCACGTGAGAGTGGGTTTGAATCCAATTTCAGAAAAGAGGCCGTTCACAAACCAATTGGACACATTTTGACCATAATTTTAGAACCCCCCCCCCCTCCCAACCATATTGTGGACAAATGACTACCCCCCCCTGTGGATGTCCATGGTAAAGATGCACATTGCGAAACACCTCATGCTTAAATATTGTTCTTTTGAATAATATTTTTAAAAAAAGAAAGTAAATAATGATGATGATTCTCTACCATGGGCGGTCATGATCTAAAAGAATAGAGGTGCCCAAGACTGATCCTCATTGGGGCGCCGAGGTGGAGAGGGCATTTTACTTTGGTCCCACCATCACGTTGCTCCTACTCCTTTACCGATTAACCCAGTGTTCGTTCCGACCAGACAAGAGTGGTCGCTGTATTGCTCCTCCCTTCCCAGTTAAGAGGTTGTTTTATTGTTCTCCGCCAAAGCGGTGTTCACCTTGTGGTCAGACCAAGGTTGTGGTTGCCCTGGGTCAGACCCCTCTGCCTAGGTTTTGAGGTACCACTAGGGAAAGAGATAGATAGAGAAAAAGAGAAAGGAAAGAGAGAGAGAGAGAGATAGAGATAGAAAAAGAAAGAAATTGGGAAAGAATGAAAGAATGAGATAGGGAGAGAGAGAGAAAATGAGAGATAGGGAAAGAAAGAAAGGGATAGAGAAAGAATGAAAGAAAGAGTGAGAGAGAGAGAGAAACAAAGAAAGAGTGTAGAAAGACCGGGAGAGAGAGAGAGGAGAAATAGAGAAAGAAAGAGATTGGGAAAGAATGAAAGAAAGAAAGAGGGAGAGAGATAGAAAAAAAGAGAAAGTAAAGAGAAAGAGAGAAGAAAGAGAAAGAAAGAAAGACATAGAGAAAGAATGAAAGAAAGAAAGAGAGAGAGAGAGGCTGCTAACTAGCCGCACCTGAACGAAGTGAGTGAGAGTTTTAGAGCTAATGGCGTCAACTCAGCCAATCTGTTACTATTTATAAATCTATTACAGCAACGCCGTAAGAATAGCCACCAGAACCGTCTTTACGGGACTGTAAAAATAGCCCCGAGAACCATCTTTACGGGACTGTAAAAATAGCCCCGAGAACCATCTTTACGGGACTGTAAAAATAGCCACTGCGTTTAATATAATATAACAAGCGAAATAAAAGACACAATTTTTTTCATCTTGAAATTGTAGGTAGTAAAATGAAGATAGACATTTTAATGTTGTCACCATTGTTGACATTGATAGCAACTTTACGAGAAAAAAAACAAAAAAATTCTCGCAAAGTAATACAATCCAACTTCCATCATGGTGATTAAATACATAAGGCCATTCTAAAGAAAAAATGTGTTTTGTCTTTTAAATTCAACCCAAATTTTTTTTTACAAATTGGGCAAAACAAAACAAAAAAATCAAAATAAAACTATTACTATTACCCAAATAAAGATAATGAATACCTAAAAAAATCTGAAAAAAAAAAAAGAAGAAGAAAAAAGCACGCCAAGGAGTCAAATCGCGGACTCTGTAATGACGAGCGAATGTGCAGCTAACGGAACCCATGACATCTAGACATAAAATTATATTTATACAAAACCCTCAGTAGGTAGTAGTAGTAAGGACTCAGTGGATAATAGTGGTTCTGATTGGCTTATTTTCACCTTACAGTGATAATAGCTTGGTGGACTATTTTCACCCTATAGTGGGGTGGAAATAGTCTGTATTTTTATAACTATAACTAGAATAGGGTTTTTTTTCTTTTTCCGAAAGCCCTTTAGTTTTTATTCTTAAAAGCCTTTTTGGAACTATATTTGTTAATTGTTCACATATATTTTTATCTTCATTTTTTTTTTTTCCTGACAATGTAACATGTCTTTAGATTATAACATAAAATTTTATTCTCCTGTTATTTTGACCCATCATTATTTTTTTATCTCTTTTTATTACTTTTATACCTAGATTCTACTAAAAGTGAAGATGATGGTGCAGATACTGCTGACTCAAAGGTAAAAAAAATATAAAAAACTTTTAAAAGCCTTAAATTTTAAAACATTTTGCATTACATTTATAGATAGAATCTATTCAAAATTGAAGTTTAAACAAAATCACTTTCAGATGCTGCTCAACTATACACTTATCTAGTTTAAGATTTAAGGGCATTTTTATTTTTAATGGATTTGGATCAAGTCTTGTTGATTCTATTTTACTTCGGGTTATATTTTTCATTTGGGAAAATACATCAACATGAATTTTTATGTTTTATTTTATATTTATAAATCCAAAGAAAAATGATTGATTTTATCTTAATATTATTGTTGTTTTTAAACAGGTGTCATCATCTTTTGGTGCCCATGCCCGACCATTTTCAGGTAATTGTCTTGTTTTTATTATTTTAATGCACATTTTCAGGATATTAGAAAAGGATGTGTACTTTTTTTCAAATTGTGTTTTAGAGAATGTAAAGGAAGTTATTGACTTGGTGTTAAATAATGAGGATAGAAGGTAATAATGATGAGTGCTAGTTCCAAAGATTGCGATTTTCATTGATAAGAATGTCATGAATTGAATATAACAATGAGATTTATCTTTAAACCAGATTCTGCCCCTTCTTCAGCCCAAGATGGTAATCAAGAGGTGAGCAGTTCAGACATTACAGAATCTGGCTGTCTGTCTCACCCTCCAAAAGTGCCTGGGGCCTCTATGAGTCCTTACAGCAATGGTAAGATTTGTTGTTAGATTTATTTTTGTGTTGATTAGTATAATCATGTACATATGCAAGTCTCAAATATGTGTGTATGAGTTTTCGAGAGGGATCTGTTTTCTAAACTTTGAACACTACTAGTACTACTAGTCTTAAAAAAAAATCTTTATATTTTTTTTCTTCAATTTTACCTTCCTTATGACAATGATCAGTCTTATGCCTCTTTTAAATTGAAGTCGGGGCCCTGATAGCTCAGCTTGTAAAGTAATTGCCTCACAAATAAAGGGATTGAATTAACTTGAGCTTTTTAAATTATATAGTGCAGTATCCACTAAACATGCTCAAAGCGCTTTATTTACAAAGAATTAGATCTCATGTGCGGCAGAGATTTTTTTTCATTATTTCCATCCTGTAATGATAGGGTTGGTAACTCTGTATGGTTGGTTGGAGGGACATTGCAGTAGACTAGTATCGCATCTAAAAAGTAGCAAGCAAATGCCAGTGTTCGTTTACCATTTCATAAACTGGTGTTAATTATATTGCCATTGTCTTATTACTCTCAAAAATCTCCTTTTAAAATAAATAATTCAAGTAATAAGTGAGAAAACAAATCACTGATAATATCTGACATTTATATTTTCTTCCCCAGCTTTCTATGGAAATACTCATAATGCAGGTTAGTAACATTTTCAGCCAATTTATTTTTATTCTTCATTTTAAATGTGACTATATAATCAAATATGGATTATAAATCATCCCATGAGTAGCAGTGGGATTATAAAATGGATAAATAAATAGATTCCCTTTATTCATCCCATAGGGGAATTTGTTTCTAGGGTTTATTCCAAGGGAAGACTGGAATAACCTAACGCCAGCCGCAGTGCAGCGCCGCAAACTGAGCTAGGACGAGGTGACTTGCTCAAGGCCACAGAGCGCGGTATTCTAACTCAGTACCTTTTGGGTATGAAGCAAAGATGTACCGCTGACCCATAATAAATTATCATTTGATGTCATCTCAAATTTCATTATATTCAAAATAAAAAAAAATCAATACTTTAATAAGCTGCTCACTCATAGACGTGTTAAGAATTATAATTATAACTATTTGATTGTGGTAATTGTATTTCAGGAATGTACACAAACCCATTTGTTCCAAGGGCCCCTCTCAAGTCAGATGTTGTTTCTACTGATCAGTCTAACAGCACTGAAAGTAGGGAAGGTAAGTTATCAAGTTCTATGGGTTATTTATTTTTATAATTTGAAAGCAGGTTCAATATATGCAAAAGGTGAATTACCCATCACTGCAGTTTTTATACAATTATGTGATAACTTTCTCCATTATTGTGTCATTGAGTTGAAAGATAGATGTTTAATAGTTGATCAAATTTGTTGTTGGTAAATTCTAGGATTTGTGTTGAGAGACTTTTCCATTCCTCGATGGTTCTTGGAAAGAAACTGTTTTCATATGGGTTTGTTCTGAGTGTTAGAATTGTGAACGTAATGCTAGAATAATTTCTTGTGAATATAGTGTTGTTTTGTAAAATATTGTGGTAGAGTTACTGCTGTTTTGTTGGAATGTACTGTTCTGTGGAGAAGTTGGTGTTTTTCTTTCAGCCTACTTTCCAATGTTTTCCACTGCAACAATTTCAGGGCCTCAATAATGCATCCTGGTTCGCGCAAGTAAGTTTTATTGCAGAGCCAGCCTTGAAGCCAATAAAGTAGCTTTTGTTCCTTCTGTTTTGAGTCGTTTTCTTCATCCATAGTCTTTTCAGGGGACTTTGGGTTGATGTTTTTAATTCCATGGTATTCCAGTTTTCTGTGGAGGTGCATAATGGGCACACTATCAAATACCTTCGAAAAGTCTGAAACAAGTAGATCTATTTCTTTTCTGCTGTCTACTGCCTTTCCTATTTCTTCTGTGGTGTTTACGAGCAAGTCTTTTTCAACAAGACAATAAAACGTTGCAATAACTCATCACAGAATAGCTAGAATTCTTTCCAAAAATATAACGAAAAGAAAATGTAGAAAAAGAATGAACATTTCTGTGAGAAAATCAATGATTTGCTATTTCCAAAACAGTGTTGTTAAAAATTGTATGGAAAGGGAAGAGGCAGAGTGGTTACGGCTCACTGCAGCACAGAATGTCTGATGTATTTCAAGCCCCATTCAGGATTTCATATTTTTCCTTAGAGGCAAGAATTTAACCCCTAATTTGTTCACTAGGACAAGGGTGATTCCTGCGGACATCAGGAATTTGCTTGATGGATTATCTGTTTTCCCCTTTGGAATGCTTTGGCGTTGATCTCGTACAAAGCGGTTTTTTAAAAATATTGCTTTGAACTGTAATCCAAACTATGTTGCATCTTGAATCATTTTAATATTGTCACTGTTACCAATAAAAGGGATTTATCAGCATAAGGGGGACTATCTCAAGACTGAGATTTTCAGGTTCATTTTCAGATTATTTCATTGAATAAAGCAGTGATGATACTTTTCCGCGGATCCGCGGAAATCCGCGGTTTTCTTTCCTTTCCTCGGTTTTCCTCCTCAGATCCTTGATCCGCGGATATTTCCTTCATTTCCTCCTTTTACTTTTTTTTTTATATAATAAATCTTTAAAAAATACCTCCTTTAAAAAAAAAATAAAAAAATATATATATAAAATTTCCTCCTTTTACTGGACTCCGGGCGTTTTAAAATTGTACTCAAAAGAAGTCATGCTGCCTACTTTCCTGTGGTGCAAGAATGTTCTAGGTGAGTTTTCCGTTTTTCCGAGACTTTTCCTCCTTTTTGACTCTTTGTGAGTATCATCACTGATAAAGGTGAGAAAATGATCAAATATGAATACAATTGAACCTATGTGTTTAGAATTTGATTTTTCTTATGTCCATCATTTACAGGTCTGATAGCACCCAGCAGACTTAATGCCGCTGTGAATAGAGACAGTTCAGAAGTCGAAGGTAAGTTAACCTTCCTAAATTGTATGTCTTTGTGACGTTTGTGACTCAGTGTTGTGGTATATTGTTTTAAAACAGAGTCAAGTGATGTTGATTGAGCATGGTCTGTAGATTGGTGACAACTATTGCTAAGTTCTGGCCCAAGAGTAATTTCCTTGGATGAGGCTCTTAATACACATTACACCACTCAACTCGGGTTGATATGTGCATCAGGCTATAAGCAATAATTAAAAAAAAAAAAGATTTATAGGTAACTAGTTCTGAATTAAATTCAAATGTAATTATATATGGCTTACTGCAAGAATGCTGCTTATTAAGTATAACAAGGAACTCAATAACTTAAAAGACAATGATATACACAATGAAGCGATAGAAACCAGAGTAGACTGGAAGGCTTTCACAGTAGAGATAAGAATAACAGCCAAAACTGCAGTAATATCTGATGACTTTCAAGTGGAAGGCATGAAGTGAATTAAATCAGTAAGATCCATTGCTTAGGCATGCTGTGCAATGTACTCCCATTTGACGACTTTGCCAGTATTTTTTAATATTATTTATTGTTGTTGTAATATATACATTTACAATATAAAACTTTTGATTACATATTATAGGTAACAGATCTTTCCCCAAGCAGTCAGTGTTGGCTCCGCCAAAACTCACCAGTGCTGTGTTCGGAGGTGGAAGTGCTAGTCATGACACCCCAAGCTCTACGTTCAATTCATTTAATTCTTATATAAGGCCTTCAGTATTCTCTGGCCCATTCGACTCTCCTGGACTGGGTCGAGGTAAGTGTTTTACATTTTCTCTCTTCTAAGATTATTTTATTTTCCTTTAGTTTGAACTTTTCTTTGAATCCTGTTTACCTTATTTTTGTAATCCAACTTAAAATGATTTATGATATCAAATAGAGTAAGGTAAGTGTCTTCTCCATAAATATGTTAGCAATACAATATCACTTTCTTTGGTTAGAAGTTATGTTGAAAAGAAACTTGTTAGTGGTGTATAGGGTTAAAATTCTCTGGCAGTTAAGTAGTTGGAAATGAAAAGTCACCCTTTTGAAAGGTGATCATTATTTAGTATGCCTGCATCAGGAATGCTTGGCTAGAAAAAATCTTTGTCACTTATTTTGACAAAAGAACCATTTATCATAAGGAATATCAGCAATGCCTGGTTAGCCACAATTTATTCTATATTTCACTATTTTTTAAAAATTTGAGTGTGTACGTATTTTTGTGCTTTTATTTCTTTTTCTTTTTTTCTTTCTTTCTTTATTTTAAAAATGTTTTTTTGTCGTTTATTGAGAAAGACGAGAGATTTTATTCTACAAACATTTTCATATTCAGTCTCAATCACATTTCTTCCTGTTATTTTTACATTTCCCAGGAGCTCCACTCCTAAAACCAGCCAAATTGCCTGACCCAACCAAATCTTGTGACAGCAAAGGTCAGTGTTGACTTCCTATATTCTTAATACCGGATGACTTAAACTTAGAGGCTATGACTATGACTTGCACTTGGCAATCTTGATGGTGTTTTAGGTTTTGTAGGAATATTTTTCTGATACTCTGTCCACTCCTGAATGATTGGGTAGCTGTGTCTGATTTATTTCTGGTGGAAGCAACTTTGCAATATCAGGGCTGATAACTGAATTTGTCATCTGGTCTATTGTTATAGAGATGTATTTAACTCATTCTCATATTGCTCGGCTATGTGGTCTTGTGGTATGACACTTGCTTTCGGATCGGAAGTCCTGCTCTTAGCTACTTCTGTTCCCTGTTTGAACATTCCCCTTTGCCTTACTTGTTCTCAGGTGCTTTTAATTGGAAATCTATAATTTTTTGACAATTGCATCTTCCTTTCACTGGTGCCAAAATGACCTAAAATTGGCACAATTAAGATAAAATCCTCAAAAACAAAAACAGTCACCAAGAATAAGAGTGATGTGTAAGATGTTCTTGACATTGATATATTTGATGTTTTTATGTTTTTAACCATCACACTTTTTTTTTTCTTCAAAGAATTTGTCGACAATGTGCAAGATTTCTTTTCTCTTCATTAGATTAACACATTTTTATAGTTAAAAATGCTTTTTAAGTTTTTCATACTTTTTGTTATTTCTGTTTTCAGCTGATTCAGCCAGTGAAGCGGAAGTACTGAGTTTGAATGCTAAGTCTGGTGAAGCGTCTTCAGCCAGCGACCGTCTGGGTGGTGCTGATGGAACCTCAGGGGGAAGTGAGGTTTCCTCCTCCTCTGCTTCTTCCTCTCTCCCTCCTCCAACTCTTTCCACCGTTCAGTCTCCACCTGATGCTGAGGGGGCGGTTGGTGGGGAAAACACTCCTTACAACCAAGATATAGTCCCTGACATTAACAAAAATAACAGGTAACCAATCTCTCTCTTCTTTTAAAGTTGAATGTATGGGTTACTGAAAAAAAAAGTTTGATTTCAATTCAAGTGGTAGTGTTTCGTGATATGACCATTTTTGTCAAATTATTTTATTCATTGAATTTTTCTGTTTCCTACAGACAGAAGAAAATTGAATTCACTAAATCAAAATGTTCTTTTTGCACTTCTCACTTGTTGTAGTTAATTGTAAAAACGTAAAACTGAGCCATACTCAGTGACTTTTTTCAATAATTATGAGTGTCATATGCTAATGGAAAGCTGAGAAACTGGAGTTGAGACAGCTTGATTACTTATACTTTTAAAGAAATTTGAAGGTTCTGGCCTATCCCAATTGTCTTACTCTTCTCAATTGAGCATGATGTATTGGGAATATGAAACAAAAGTCATTTTAGAGTATTTCTGCTGAGAGCTCAATCTACTTTAGATCTTGATCATGGAACAGAATATTTTTATTTTCCGGAATAAACTGTTGTCCCGATTGCATTTTTTTCTCATTTTTGTTTCTCTCTTTCATCATTGACCAGATTGAAAGATACTTCAGGAGTTTCTAGTAGCTCACAATCTTTTGTCTTTGGAAGTAATCTCTCACAACGGGTTACAGTAAGTAAATTTTCTTCCTATCAAAGCTTTGGTTGCAATGCAGATTGATGATAAGTGACACAGAGAGAAAAAATTGATTATATTTTGGCTGTATAGTTTCATGATTGGTACTAATAAAGCTAGTCTGGAAAAAGCTGTCATCAAATTAATTTGATAACCATCGTTTTTACAGATTGTGTAAGTGATGATTTTGTTATTTTTCAGGGCATTTTGTCTTCGCCTTTTGAAAATGAAGCATCAGCATCTTCTGGTTTTGTGTTTGGCGAGTCTTTGGGTTCTCGAGCTGTGGTGGAGACAAATGGTTCCACTCAGTCACACAAAGATGACGAGAGTGATTCAGATTCAGGTAGGCACTTTTATCATTATTATTGTTATTGTATTTATTATTATCACTAACATTATTATTATCACAATTATTATTTTGATTATTATTATTGTTGTTGTTATTATTATTATTATTATTACTAGCTGTAGTAGTATTAGGATATGTATTATTATTGGTATAAGTATTGTTGTTGGTATTAAATTTATTAAGCATTTTAAGCACTTGCTATTTATAAAAGTGGAAATTTAATTTCATATTATATAAATGAAGAAATAAATGAAGACTTGTGAAGTACCGAGCATGACGAACTGATAGAAATGCACAATGAAAATGTTAATTATATTTATTTTGATAATTAATAATAATATTTATTTTGTTAACCAGGTAACAAGTTAAATAGAACTCTGGAGGAGTCGGCAAGGGAATACCAGGCCAAACATGAAATGAAGACAGAATTGAAAGAGGTTGAGACTATCACAGGGGAGGAAGAAGAATCAAATGTTTTACAGGTATGACCAATACAATAATTCAATGGAATGAATTTTCCACTGTATTTTATATTGCTCAGTAGGTTAAATGGTTAGGCTAGATACTATTAGAGATTTTGATTTTGAATTTAGAATGTTTGGGTGGGGATCCTGACCTCCCATAGCGGGCAGGGAGGTACATACTGTGTCTTCTATCCCTTTATATCTGTTTTCCAACATGCTTTCTGTCTTTGTCTCGGAATGAGATTACTTGGTTTTGTCCTGGCCCTGGCCGGAATCCTGGCTGGGAGGGAAACAGTCAAATGCATAGTTATTGTTTTGGGAGATGATATTTTTTTTCCTTGTAAATCATCTCTCTTTTATGTATTATTATTTTTATCTCTAATGTATAATGTAAGCATTTGAGTGTATTCCTCTTTGTTAGATTTTGTGCTTGTGTCTGGATGAGACTTGTAGGTGATTTCAAACTAAGTACATTGGTGGTATGCTCTTGGAATCTACATCTGATCCCTATTTGTTCCCAGTTCCCCTTTGTCTTACTTTTTCTTTGGTGCTTTAATTGTAATTCTAGAACTTTTTACTATCCCATTTTCTTCCTTTTTACTGGCGCTGATATAACCTAAATGTGTTGCAAGCGCCGTAAAACCCTTAAAAACATAAACATAAAAAACAATTTAGAATGTATCGACATTCATAAAAATTTTCTCAATTTGTCTGTAAACGTTAGAATTGCCTCACATATGCTCTTTTACGTTTCACTAGTGAACCTGATGTTTTGACTGCCATCTATGATCATTTGTAAGTTTGTAGTACATAGTTTGGATCATGATATACATTGGTAGATCCAATTATATGATTACTTGAGCTTGGGCTTTTATATAGCTCAATATCCACTAAATATGCTCAAGGCGCTTTACAAGGGGCCCCTGACCAACAGCAACATGTAACATATAGACTGAGACATGACGCCTGTGGCGATATTACAATTATTTCGACAGAGACAAACAACCCTTTTGACGGCCAGGTACTCATTTTACACCTGAGAACATTGAGAGAATGTGAGTAAAGAGCCTTTTCCAAGGACTCAACTATACGCCAAGTGAGGCTCGAACCCAGGACCTACCAATCTGAAAGCGAGTGTCATACCACAAGACCACTTAGCCGCACCGCATGCTTATTATATTGTGTGTGAAAGTGCTTGATATACTGTATCCAAGTTTCTTTATAATTCCAGACTCTCTTCATTTTACTGATCATGTGCTGTTTAATTCAGAATAGGTCTTTCTTTGTCATTTAAGAGGGTTGTTGGTAGTTTTTTATCATACTCTGCTAGTCGTTTTTGTTTATTGTGACTGACAACATTTTTACAATACCATCCTATGATCATTCTCTGCTTTCTATTTATATGTTTTTGGGTTTTAAAAAAAAAAAAAGGATTTATGCATTTAAATTTTTTTTTTTTTTTTTTTTTTTGTGACCAAATAATGTATTCTCTTCAGTAAGAATATTTTATATTCGTTGTTCTCTACAAGAAAAAACTATTTTAGTTGATTATTTCTAGGTTTATTATTTGTAATATTAATGTTTGATTGACTAATTATAATTTATTTTATAAAAATTTGTAATTGTTGCTTCAAGGAATTTTAATTTTTTTGTTGAAGGGAAATGTAGGTGTAAATGAAAATGTCATTTGAATTTCAGGCCAACGGTAAACTCTTCTTTTTTGAAACAAGCAACGAGTCCTGGGTAGAAAGAGGTAGAGGTACTATTCGACTCAATGACATGTCTGCAAGAGATAACACCAATTTCCAGTCAAGACTAGGTAAGTCATATCAAATGTTCAGACTTTAAACTCAACCAATTTTATCAGGAAATTCATATTTGGTCCCATTCCTGATTTTCCTAATTTACAAAGGTTTTCACATTTTTTTTTTTTTAATATTCTTTTTTTAAATGAAAAATTAGAGCTACCAACTGTACGCCAAATAAAAGCATATTTGTATGCTTTTTTTAACCTTTGTAAGATTGTATGCTATTTTTAAAAAAAATCTTAAGCAAACATTGTTTTATTTCTGTTTTTCATAAGTTTTTTTTTGGCATTCGTCATGCTTCCCACACTATAAGTATAAACAATTGATTGTTGTTTGATAAAATTAAATAATGGTTTGTTTGCATTGCTTCATAATTTTATTTTCCCAAACTTGTCACAAGAATTATTTACCTCCAATATTACATGATGGCAGGGAGTGATGTGACTGAAGGGTTCCATTTTCAAATTGTACACTTTTTCTCCAATTCTTAATCTTTTTGACAAGGAATCTTACACTTTTTCTTGTGTTGAGATTGGCAGCCCTGCAGCATGCTTCATCATCATCATCTCAGTGTGGTCCAATGATTTGAACTAAAAATATGTTTCTGAAAAGATGGCAAAACTGTTCAGATTTGAAATGATCTTATTCATGACGCATCTCACTGAAACTATAAGGGTGCTTAGCTTCGCCCTTACATTGCCCCTAGCATGGAATCTCTTCCACAACAGCCATTCTGAGTACTGTTATTATTTTGATATTCCTAAATATGATTGTATCTTGTAACTGGAAGGTATTTAAATTTATATAAACATATATTGCCTCTGATATTTATTTTGATTAAAGCATTCACAGATTCACAGTGTTTTTAAAGATATGTTATTTGTATCTCATTGTATTTCAAACATTTGAATAAGTTGGCTTCAAATAAAGATTTAAATTTCCTTTCAGTCATGAGAACACAAGGTAGTTTACGTGTGGTGCTGAATGCAAAAATCTGGCCAGGCATGTCGTTGGAAAGGGCCTCGTCTAGGTCTATACGAATCACAGCAATGGACACAGATGAATCAATTAAGATCTTCCTTATTACGGTGAATGAGCAGGTTTTCATTTTTTATCGACTTAGTTAAGCAAAGTGTTCAAAGTTGGGCTGGACTCTTGTTGCCTTAATATGACTCTAAAATGCAGTTTCATAGTTCTTTGGGTTTCTTTTGTTGTTGTTATTTTTTTTTTTTTAATTTTTACTCCAACAGTCACTATCATATTTCAGATTAAATATGTTTCTTTTTACACAATCTAAATATCAATATTCGTGTTTTGCATTGTGGTTTTTGTTTTGTAGCCATTTTCAACTAAGTAGTTTTTTGGTTTTCTAAGTGCTTCTTCCTTTTTGTAGTCTAAAAAAAGGAATAGAGTGTTGACCTGATTTTGCAGCATGCTTAATTATCTCAATTATAACACTTTCTCTAACAGACTAATATTAAGGATTCTGAAAATCTGCTTCGAGCTATTGACTGGAGAATTCAGCAACTTAAAATCCAAGAGGAACCAGTGAGGCAGCATTCTGTATCCAGGACAGGGGACAAGAGGAAGGCGGAGGATTCTGATTTTGAATTTCCCATTAAAAGCAAGTAAGTTGAAAAGTACACTTGCATTGTACGTAGTGAGTTTAAAAAATGGTAAAAGAAAAGTTGGCAAATGGAGAAAAATGAAAAATTGAACTGTGAATGGTAGGATAAAGAGCTGACATTTCCACGACCACGTGCAGGCTTTTTTAAAGTAACCAAGTAATTTTTAAAATATTGGCACCTCTTTTGAAAAAAAATGGTGGTATCTCTGTATACATTTAATGGTTTAATTTAATTGTCTTGAAATTTTTGGCTTTTATTTTAAATCATAAAAAAAATGTTATGACTTAAAAATAGATTTTTGGCACAGTATTTGACTTTGATCTTGGAATGCAGATGCCATTTCATATGGATTAGTTGCGTAACACAAGTATGACAAAACACATGACACTTGCATAAGTTAAAGTGATACTAAGCTGCTAGAAGCTGTGGTCTGTAAAAAGTAATGAACAAAAAATGAATAACAGCTTCAAAAAAGAATAAAATACCAACCAATAGCAAAAGTAATAAAGACTAGTGTGTCTCGATTTTAAGTGATTTTTAAAATTGTTTTTCTTTTTGACTGAAACATTCCGTGTTTTGGTGTTTTGTTCTTTTTCTAAGCTGATATTCAAAAGATCATTAGTTTTTGTAGTATAATTCTAGAACGTACCAATGATGTATACCTGCCACTTTTGTATCTTCAATTGAGATTCTTTTTTTTTTAAACCAGAATTGTATTTCTTTTCAGAAATGAATATATGATTATGACCGAATTGAACTACACTTTATCAATTTTATAATAGGTACATATAAAATTAGAGTATAAATCTTACATATTCCATAACTACAATTTTAAAAATTAAATTTAGAATTGATGTGTAAAGTCTGTAATGTGTCATAAAATCTGTTGTACTTGGCTTTTCTAAAGCTAAATGTGAAGACTCCAGGGGGTCGTATGCAAGTGCATCCATGAAATATAACTTTTCTACCTATAATAAATATTTGTTTATTGCGAGTTAACTTTGCCTTAGGGGAAAATTTGCTTTTTTTTAGTTTTGAACCAGTTGGAGTTAGTTTTTTTGGTAATGCTTTTCGATGCTGAAAATGTCATTGAAAAAAAAAAAGAAAGATAATGTCTGCAATATGGCTAGGAATATGTAGAATGCTCAAAATGCTTAGATGCCAAGTTTCCCCTTTTGATGGTATAACAATTAGTAATTCTACTCTCCTTTGATTTTTAAACAAAAGGATCTGGGTGGGGATCCTGACCTCCCATAGCGGGCAGGGAGGTACATACTGTGTCTTCTATCCCCAGATATCTATTTTCCAACATGCTTTCTGTCTTTGTCTTGGAATGAGATTACTTGTTTTTTTTTCCTGGCCCTGGTCGGAGTCCTGGCTGGGAGGAAAACAGTCAAATGCATAGTTATTGTTTTGGGAGATGATATTTTTTTCCTTGTAAATCATCTCTCTGTTATGTATTATTATATTTATTTTTAATGTATAATGTAAGCATTTGAGTGTATTCCTCTTTGTTGGATTTTGTGCTTGTGTCCGGATGAGACTTATAGGTGATCTCAGACTAAGTACATTGGTGGTATGCTCTTGGAATCTACATATGATCCCTATTTGTTCCCAGTTCCCCTTTGTCTTACTTACTCTTGTGTGCTTTTATTGTAATTCTAGAACTTTTTACTAGATATCCCATTTTCTTCCTTTTTACTGGCGCTGATATAACCTAAATGTGTTGCAAGCGCCATAAAACCCTTAAAAACAAACAAAACAAACAAACAAAAGGATGCTCATTCCCCTTGTCTGGGCACTTGTTTTACCCAAGTGTGCTGCTTCTCGAAGTTGTACATGCCGTTTATAGTTTATATTTATGTATTAAATCCTCTCATCATTCTTTTTAGGAAAGTAAACAGCTCACCAGACCAAGGTATTTCTATAACCAAAAAAGAGGAATCAGACAGTAGTGTTCAAGACCCGGAAACAGAAGGTAAGTTGCTTATGAAAACTTATTTTCTCCTCTTTATAGTTTGTTAGGAAACTTTTGTTCCACTTTATTTTGAAAAACTGATGAAAACTTTTTAATGGCTAAAGAGCAGCAAGAATCTCCACTATTACAATTACCCATCAGAATGATACCCTGCTTCTATAGGAAGGATCAGAGTTTAATATCCTTGACTGTGGGGTCCTGATAGCTCAAATGGTAGAGCTTTTGCTACACACTCAAAGGGATCGGGATCCTGGGTAATGTTAAGATTTTCTGACTCCTCGCCCCCACTTCAACTTCTCCCATAGTGGGCAGGGAGGTACTTATTGTGTCTTCTATCCCCCTATATCTGTTTGCCAACTTGCATTCTGTCTTTGTCTTGGAATGAGATTGTTTGGTTTTGTACTGACCCTGGTCGGGGTCTGCTGGAGGGAAACAGTCAAATGCATAGTTATTGTTTTGGAGATAATTTTTTCCTTGTAAATCACTCTCTGTTATGTATTATTATATTTGTTATAATTTATAATGTAAGCATTTGAGTGTATTCCTCTTAGTGGGGCTGTGCTTGTGTCCAGATGAGACTTAATGGTGATTCAAACTAAGTACATTGATGGTATGTTCTTGGAATCTACATCTGATCCCTATTTGTTCCCAGTTCCTTGTCTTACTTTTTCTTGTGCTTAATTGTAATCTAGAACTTTTTACTATCTCATTTTCTCCTTTTCACTGGCGCTGATATAACCTAAATGTGTTGCAAGCGCCGTAAAACCCTTAAAAACAAAAAACAAAACAAACCACTTCAACCTTTCCATCCAGCATTGATTGGGTAGCTGAGTTTGATCTGGTGGAAAGTACTTAGTGATAGAATAGCGTCCTGTTCATAAGGTAACAACAGTTGCTATTGTCCGTTTACGAGCCTTTAGCTCTAAAGGACTACTTATTGTCTTTGACAGTACGAATTATGTTAGTAAAAAGGTGACACTTGGAATAGGTGCAATAGGATTTGAGTCATGAGGATATATCCGAATGGCTCTATTATGATTTGAACTCTTGATCCTTCAACTTAAAGATGAGTATCATAATGAGTGGTGGTGTCACACAGTTAATTATGATTTGATTTATTAAGAAAGTGACATTTATTTTGTTTTTGAACAAAAGATTAACTCTTTTCATGCTGAGACAATGCCAACATAGTGGATGACTTCTGGGAAGAGTTTATGATGTTTATTTTTATTTTTAACTTTCTTATATGCACATTGGTGGTCCCAATAGAGCAGTTGGGAGGGCACTTGCTTCACATACAAAGGGACTGGGATTGATCTGGGATGAAGTCGAAAATTATTTTTCTTCTGACCCTCCTAGCAGTGATTGGGTTTGTTAGATCTGGTGGAAAGTTCTTTGTGATAGACCTGTGTTCTATCCAAAGGGAAGCAATTACATTTGTCATTTAAATGCTGTAGAAACCGAGATTTGGCTCCATGAGCCTTATGGCTTTGAAAGAACACTGTTTTGTATATGTGGATTATTTTCATACTTTTTCAAAATATGGAAAAAAAAAATTGGTCAGTTTTAATATAGGGCAGAACTTGACATCATTGTTTGTATAATTTTAATATATGTTAAAATGGTATGACAGAGACTGAAGAAGAGCATGAACTGTCTTGAGAAATGATGTAAGGAAAAAAATTATATTTTATAAAATGTCATGCATGATTGTGAACAAAGCTTTATTTTTTTTTCTCCTCATTTTGTCTACAGCATCATGTGAAAGCCATTCATCATCTTTAACTATCAAGTCAGAATCAGATTAGATCAGCTCATCGTTTTGTTCCTGTCCAGAGTCGTAACAGAGATTGATTGATTGGAAGCTTTTTTACCTCCTTCCTTTGAAGTGACCAAGGAGTAACGTGAAATCGATGATGTTACCGAGCATTAATACAATTATTGACCTGTCTCTCATCATTTGTTTTTTTACAATTGTAATGGATCTACATTTGTGGTTTTTAAAAAGAAAAGGTAGTGAATAAAAAATGCCTGGGGGTGGGGGGACAACGACAATTGTGGAGCAGTAGCTCTTGTGGTCTAGTAAATTTATTACTTTTTAAAAACTAAGATAGTAGGTACATTTAACTCCTGGTAGTGCATGTGACTTCTGTTCTTCCAAGTTAAATTTAAAATGGTATGATCTTAATATTTTGGCAAAATACGCAAAATGTATCTGTTGGCGAGGTAATTCAATCATTTGGACAGTAGGTAGGAAAATAAATGGTTGAATGAATGAGGATTGTGAAATTTGTTTATGACATTGAATCTGCTTGTTTTAGAGTTGGAATATCTGGAACATACCAGTATGCCTAGTTCTGTGTTACTTTTTTTTTATTTGTAACATGTAACAAGTCTTACTGTAAGTTGCAACTTGATATTGTATGTTATCATCACCGTTCTCTAAGTATTTTGTACAGCTTTTCATAAAATTTATGAATGATGCATTACTTCATTAACCTTTTGATATGTACAGACTCATGAATAAACATCTTATTGTTAAAAGCATAAAAAGATGTTCCGTTAATGTTTTTGGATAAACTCCAGATTGATAACAATTTTATTTTTAAAAGTACCTAGCTAAAAAAAATTTAAGAGCGGTGTTCTCAATGTTCTGCTGTATGGGTCAGAATGTAAAAAGACAAAAAACGTATATCAGAAATTAGAAGTGTTCCAGTCCAAATATTTGAGAAGACTCCTAAGAATCTTCTGGTACAATGTCATTTGAAATGAGGATCTCCTGCAGAAAACTGAGATGGGCACATTTTCAGATACTGTCAGAGCCAGACATTGGAAATGGCATGATCATGTCTGCGGGATTCCAGCGGACTACATCCACAACTCCACACACCCACTGAAACTTAAAGAGGAAGAGTAGAAAGATGGGGAGGTGTCTTTTGACATCCCTTGATAGGAGTGGTCACTTGTGTATATTCTATCCCTCTATATCTGTTTTTCTTTTACACATTCTGGGTGGGGTCTTTTGTCCTCTCATTGTGGGCAGGGAGATCACTCACTGTGTCCTCTTTCCCCCCTTCATCTGTTTTTCAACTTGCTTTCTGTCTTACCTTGGAATGAGATTACTTGGTTTTGTCCTGGCCCTGGCCAGAGTCCTTGGCTGGAAGGGAAACAGTCAAATGTATAATTATAGTTTTGGGAGATGATATTTTTTTTCCATAGTAAACCATCTTTCTATTATGTACTTTTATAGTTATTAGTTTTGAATATGTAAACATCTTAGTGTATCCTTCATAGCGAGATCCTTTATTTGTGCCTGGACGCGACTTTTAGGTATGTAATGTCAAAATGGGTACATCGATAGATTGCTCATGGAATCTTCTGTTCCCTATTTTGTCTTACTTTTTTCTTTAGTCTTTTAACTTGAGACCTTTAACTTATTCCCTATCATCTTCCTTTGAACTGGTGCTGAAATAAACTTTTCAAAGTGTTGCAAATGCCATGAAACCCTTGTTTATCTTTGACTTGGAATGAGATTACAAGTTTTGTTCTGACGCTGACCGGAGTCCTTAGCTGGGAGGGAAACAGTCGAATGTATAATTATAGTTTTGAGAGATATTTTTTTCCTTGTAAATCATCTCTATTATGTACCTACTTATATATTTTTTAAATTTCTATGTGAAGGCATAAAGTGATGCAGCAACCCTTTTTGGGTTTGGCATTTTATTTCATCCTGATAGCTCTGGGCCTGGAATGATTCTATTAGATTTTGCCTCGACTCTAGCCAGGATCTTGCTAAGAGACATGAGGTGGCAGTTAATTGAAAAAGAAACTTCGAAATAAAACCAAACAGCTGCACCCCATCTTCCCAATTATAGTATTTAATAGCGTAATGGATGAGAATCCTTTTACCTATTATTGTTGTTGTTATTTAAAAAATAAATCAACCTTGTATAAATGTACTGTGTGTATTTGGCCTCTGAAATAAAGCAACATGAAACAAGATATCTTGTCAAGATTTAATATATGTAATAATACTTTGCCAAAAGGACATGTGTCATGACTAGTCAAAAATATAATTGCCCTCAGAAACCATAACAATAATTCAGCTAACTTAACTACTGTTAACTGCGTTACTCTAGAAAGACGGGTATTTAAACATTTGGAAAATGAAAACTCGTCCTTCAAATATCGATTGATTTAAATGACCCTCATCTTGGCAAAAATCCTGAAACCTGGGGTCTCGCAAGAATTAACTAACAATAACACTTGAAACAGGTTGGGATCCTATCTGCATCGCAAAGCGTCCAAGACTATAATGCTTTTTAAAATATGAGAACACAGCTCAGAGAAAAATGGATAACATACCTGAACACATTTAATTGAAGTGCTGCACATGATTCAAATTAGATGAATAGGAAAACCAATGAAAATTGGCAAAAAACATGTCTTTCACATGCACACACAATACATATAATTATAATGTACGACTCAGAAAAATAGAAATTACTTGGTTTGCATTTTCACCAGAGCCGTAGTTAATGTTAATAACAATATTGCATAATTTTCCTCTATACAACTTTAATGCCATAGTCCACAAATAATCCATATAATTTAATAACATGTTTATGTAAAAGTGTATATTTTATATTTCTGATTAAGTGTCTTAAATTATATAAAGTATATCTGTTCTTATTGTAGAAATTATTGATATAATGATAATATTAATAATAATAAGAAGAAGAAGAAGAAGAACAATAAAAACGACTTATAATGATAATAATAATTGTCATTATTATATTGATGATATAATAACAAAAACACGGATATCAAAAAGGAGGATGAGCGAAAGGGGGAAGGAGTGAAGAGGAGGAGGTGTAGAATGATAAGATTAGCACTAAAATTGTATTAAAAATTGTACTCAGCATCTACGAGAACAGTCCATTTTTTTCTACATAACAAGAGCGATAATTTAATTCCTCTTTGATATTGTGGTATTCTAATCAAGTACAAGTACGAGTACTACTACTATTACGAGTAATAGTAATAATAATAAAATTTACCCAGCACTTTCTGAGTATCAACAAGCATCCATTGCTACAAATACACCACAACTGGCGACGAGGTAAATAACTATCTTATTAATCAAGGGTAAAAACGCCTAAAACATTTGATTATGATGAGATTGAACCTTTTAGAAATTACAAAGAAAGGCTTGATGCACACATCACAGCTAACGATGTGTCAGAAAACACAGCTAACGATGTGTCAGAAAACACAGCTAACGATGTGTCAGAAAACACAGCTAACGATGTGTCAGAAAACACAGCTAACGATGTGTCAGAAAACACAGCTAACGATGTGTCAGAAAACACAGCTAACGATGTGTCAGAAAACACAGCTAACGATGTGTCAGAAAACAGAGCTAACGATGTGTCAGAAAACACAGCTAACGATGTGTCAGAAAACACAGCTAACGATGTGTCAGAAAACACAGCTAACGATGTGTCAGAAAACACAGCTAACGATGTGTCAGAAAACACAGCTAACGATGTGTCAGAAAACACAGCTAACGATGTGTCAGAAAACACAGCTAACGATGTGTCAGAAAACACAGCTAACGATGTGTCAGAAAACACAGCTAACGATGTGTCAGAAAACAGAGCTAACGATGTGTCAGAAAACACAGCTAACGATGTGTCAGAAAACACAGCTAACGATGTGTCAGAAAACACAGCTAACGATGTGTCAGAAAACACAGCTAACGATGTGTCAGAAAACACAGCTAACGATGTGTCAGAAAACACAGCTAACGATGTGTCAGAAAACACAGCTAACGATGTGTCAGAAAACACAGCTAACGATGTGTCAGAAAACACAGCTAACGATGTGTCAGAAAACACAGCTAACGATGTGTCAGAAAACACAGCTAACGATGTGTCAGAAAACAGAGCTAACGATGTGTCAGAAAACACAGCTAACGATGTGTCAGAAAACACAGCTAACGATGTGTCAGAAAACACAGCTAACGATGTGTCAGAAAACACAGCTAACGATGTGTCAGAAAACACAGCTAACGATGTGTCAGAAAACACAGCTAACGATGTGTCAGAAAACACAGCTAACGATGTGTCAGAAAACACAGCTAACGATGTGTCAGAAAACACAGCTAACGATGTGTCAGAAAACACAGCTAACGATGTGTCAGAAAACACAGCTAACGATGTGTCAGAAAACACAGCTAACGATGTGTCAGAAAACACAGCTAACGATGTGTCAGAAAACACAGCTAACGATGTGTCAGAAAACACAGCTAACGATGTGTCAGAAAACACAGCTAACGATGTGTCAGAAAACAGAGCTAACGATGTGTCAGAAAACACAGCTAACGATGTGTCAGAAAACAGACTGCTCTGCTTTTGTCATCTATAGGGGCTAAAACATACAATACCCTACGATCTCTGACAGCACCTGATCTTCCTTCATCGAGATCTTACTCAGACTTGTGTGCATAACTTCCACACACTTTTTCGCCTGTCCCATTAGAGATAATGGAGCGCTTTAAATTCCATAGGCGCAATCAAACAAGCAGCGAATCTGTGTCGGAATACATCGCAGCCATCAGAAGGTTATCTGAACACTGTAACTTTGGTGACGTACTTCTCACAACACCTCGTGACCGTTTTGTCTGCGGCCTCAAGGACGAAACAATTCAAAAGCGCCTTCTTCAAGAGAAAGATCTCAGCTTTGAAACAGCTACCTCCCTAGCGTTGGCTATGGAAACGGTTCACCACGATACTGCAGAGCTACACAGGGGCAACACAGGTTCCGAACTTCATCAAGTTAACACAACTAAAATGACAAAATCCTCCAGCAAACAAAAGGCTACACGACTGCCACCATGTCTGTCTTGCGGCAAAACTAATCATCAGAGAAGCGATTGTTTCCTGCAAGATGCCATCTGCAAACAGTGTGGAAAGCAAGGTCATATACAGACTGTTTGTAAATCCAAACCAACCAAGACCATCCACAAACCGCAGAGACCTCCAAAAAGGAGGGAAAAATCGGTGCACTCTGTAACAGATGACAAATTCAGCATCAACATATTCAATATTTCCCATAACGGTTCTTCACCAAAAATCACGACCAACATTCCAATTGACAACACTTCTGTCACAATGGAGATTGATACCGGCTCAGCTTTAACAATCATGTCTTTAGAAGATTATGTTAATAACTTCGGACGTAAACCAAAGCTTCACAACACAGACATCAGACTTAAAGCCTACACTGGCGAAATAATCGAGCACCCAAGAAAATCAAAGAATGTTTATTCTCAAAAAGGAAGGCAACCCAATCTTAGGTCGAGAATAGCTTACAAAACTTAAACTTGATAGGCAAGAAATTAAGAGCCTGACAACTACCATCCAAATGAGTCCAGAAACAGATTAAAACACAATTTCCTGACCTATTTTCTCCAGGTATTGGCACTGTTAAAAACTTAAATGCGTCACTGAAACTAAAGGAAAATTCCAAGCCAAAATTCCTAAAATCAAGGACTGTTCCTTACGCCTTGAGAACCAAAATAGAAAATGAATTAAGAAACCTTGAAGAACAGGACATCCTGACCAAAGTCACTCACAGCGAATGGGCTACACCCATTGTAACGGTCACAAAACGATCCTGTGACATTAGGATATGTGGGGATTTTAAGGTCACAATAAACCCTGCACTCATAGCAGAACAATACACACTACCAAGGATGGAAGATATGTTAGCCAACCTGCAGCAAGGTAAAACGTTTTCCAAAATTGACCTCAGACAGGCTTATCTACAATTAACCCTCGATGACGAATCAAAAAAACTTACAACCATCAACACGCATCAAGGTCTCTACACTTACAACAGGCTCATATTTGGCATCACTTCAGCGCCTGCAATATGGCAAAGAACTATGGACCACATACTGAACGGTTTACCTGCTCAGTGTAACCAAGACGACATAATTGTCATTGGGAAAGATGATATAGAACACCGTCAAAATCTGCGAAACGTCCTGAAGCGATTACAGGATTTCGGTCTCAAGGCGAATCTCGATAACTGTCACTTTTTCCAAAAAGAAGTCCTCTTCTGTGGCATAAAGACCTCTTCTCAGGGTCTTCACAAAACAAAGGACAAGATTGAAGCCATCGTAGATGCACCTATTCCAACAACCAAAACCCAACTACGTTCATTTCTTGGTCAAAGCCATTGTATGACCAGCTTCAGCATAGCCGCAAACTCCAATTGTCTAAACAATGTCAAGAAGCCTTCGACAAGATCAAAGCTATGATCTCGTTCGATGAAATTCTCATCTGTTATGACCCCAAGCTCCCGTTGAGACTGCATCTGACGCTTCACCATATGGCATTGGCGCAGTACTATCACACATCACAGACAGTGGCGATGAAAGACCGATTGCATATATGTCGAAATCTCTAAACTCTGCTGAACAAAAGTACAGCCAAATCGACAAGGAAGCTCTCGGTATTATTTGGTCAGTGTAGAAATTCTTTTAACTACCTCTGCGGTCGACACTTTACGTTAATCACAGACCATCAACCTCTAAAATACATCTTCAATCCAACCAAAGGAATTCCAGCAATGTCAGCTGCAAGACAGCAACGATACACATTATTTCTTTCTTGCTTTGACTATGATATAGAATACAAAAACTCAAAGGCGAACGCTAACGCTGATGGCCTCTCAAGACTTCCTTTACCCATCACGTCAACTGACATCGACCTTGCGGATGAAGTATATTACTCGGATATAATCAACTCCCTCCCGGTAAATGTTTTATCAGTTGCAAAAGAATCGTGACATGACCCAGTCATTGCTCAAGTCATAAACCATGTCAGAAACAACGATTGGCCAACTTCGCTCGATCCACAGTTGCAACCATACCACAATAAACGTGATGAACTCACGGTACAGCAAAACTGATTTCTATGGAGGTATTGTCTTATACCACCAGAGAAATTACGCAAAAACATTCTGTCAATGGTACACGAAGGACACCCAGGAATCGTTAAAATGAAGAGTCAAGTCCGCAGCTACATTTGGTGGCCATGTATTGACAAAGACATTGAAAGCATTACAAAATCATGCAATGGCTGCTCAGCAACTCAGCCAGATCCACCAAAGGCTCCATTACACCCATGGCAATGGCCTGAAAAAGCATGGCAACATATCCACATAGACTATGCCAGTCCTTTCATGGGCAACATGTTTCTAATCGTCGTGGACGCATTGCTACAAATACACCACAGATATGTTTGATGCTTGATAAGTCAACAATCTGTTGGAGAAGTTCAGGAACAAATAAATAGTACTAAGTAAGGAGCTGGGGCCTCCTGAAGAGATCAGGAAAAAATCAAAACAAAGTAGAAGTGAAAAGAAACAGGGATTAAATTAGCAAAAAAAATTGTTATGCTAATGAAAAGGTGGAAATGGAAAAGATTTCGGCTTCAGTACTGTTCCCATCTGAAGCTTTTTATTTCCACATCCACTTTTTCATTAGTATTTTTACGATCCCAGGCTTCAGGCAGCCCCTACCAGTCTAAATATCATAACGGGGGTGCTCCATGAGGGAAGAACTAAGAAAAATGGGGATATTCATTAAAAAAGACATAAAAGATAGTACAGATGGTATGTCGATGGTTTATGTGTCAAAGAAGTGACAATAGTGATAGACCTTAGTGAGAGCAAGATGAGATGACATCAAACAGCACCCTCCATAATACGTCGATATTTCCTTTGATCCTTCAGCATCTCTTGAAACACAGCATATTTTTTCTTGTGGTATCTGGAGAGGAATATAGAAATAGAATAATGTTGCTCAGATGTTCACAAGACAAATTTAAGAGTGAAACAATGGGATACGCCATGGCATAAAAACTATGAAAAAAAGTTACGGCTTCATGATTCCTACAAAGAATTCGATGTGACCATCATGTACATATTTGCAGGTCTGATAATTTAAATTGTTATGGGCTCACTATTGTAATCCTCTCAAACCAAGGCAAAAAAAGTGTCCATTATAACAATGTTAAATTAAGTCCATAATTGCGTTTGGTTATCAGACCTACAAATTATGTATACCTAGGATATTACCCAAGGCCCTGAACTGGTATTATGTTGGGGTGACTAAGATGCTGGAAATTATATTCATGACTATAATATGTGATTTTGCTTATCGAGACGGGTGTAAAAAATTTGACCCCCCCCCCCCCCCATCCCTAGTTTTTTTTCCACCAATGTCTTTGTCCAATAAACTTATATGCAACTAACCGGCTGCTTGTGTCGTCATATATATTACATGTCCATTGTCCACCAGAACGGAGATAAATTATAAATGTTATGAGCTTTTTTCCAACACTGTTAAGTACTATCTGATACACTATTTGAAACCATCCAAAATTATTTGCTAAGCTACGCCACTGGATGCAACTTTGTTGTGAATATTTTCCCCACGAGAAAGGGAATCAACACATCATTACTGTAAATATTTTAACGTTTGAGTCAAATTATATTGCAAACGATGAAAAGATCAAAAGAATTTGCCATTGTGAAAAAACTGTTTGGTCTATCACTATCGGTACTCAAAATTCGTAATGTCACTTAAAATATAAGCCCACATGCAAAAAATCATGACATCACATTTCGTAAACTTGGAGGAATTTGCGCTATTCTGTGCGCAAGGGACTTGGAACAAATTTTAAAAAAAAATTATCTCTGTGCCAAGTAAAACCTAATTATCTATAAATTAGACAATCGGCATTGAGTTCAAATTCTTTTTCATCAATTCTTGAATTTTATATTTTGTGTTGATTGACCTATCATCCCGTTCATTGAATAGACACCTATGTTTGTAATAGCATATTACTAACTGACATCAAAATTTTGTGGGTAAATGTGTGGTGTCCGGGGTCCCTCAACTGAGAGGGTCAAGAATAGCCCAACGCCAAGCCAGCGTGTCGTAAAAGGCGACTAATGGTGTGTGATTCCCCCATCTTTGAGTCACCTGGTCCTCCAGGTTGGGGGTTGGCAAAGGGTTAACACCCCTTTCCGTTAAACTCTAACCGTTACAGAAACACAGACAGACAAACCAAATCCTTTTTTTAGCTTGGGCGACCGAAGAGTTTCTGGAATTACAGAATTTATACAGAGAAGTGGTAAGACCTGGAATGAGATAAAAAAGTTGGCTCAGGATAGAGAAGGATGGAAACTGTTTGTCTGTGGCCTATACCCTGACCCAGGGTGAAAAAGGCAATGATGATGAAATGTCATAAGACGAAACTTTTAAAAAGGTTGACACAAAGAATAAATGACAAAAAAAAACACAAAAAAACAATACACAAAATACATTTATATAACAAACACATTCATAAGCATAAATCAAACTTTAAAAATCAAGCCAAAACCAGTCACATTTCATTGCTAATGATGAATATCCAGTACCTTGATGTCTCCTTGTTAGGTGTGATTACTTTTCCATCACCTCCCAGTATAGACATTGCTTCCTGGAAATAAAATTTTCCGATGAAGTGATTCAATAGCTGTGCAAACTCAACTAAAATAAGATTCTCCTTTATTCATCCTAAAGAAGATAATTGTCTCTAGGGCACTGTTTTAGCCATAGTTTTTCTTTGCTGCTACAGCTTATATTTGGTATGGCCATAATAATATTTAAGTATTTTTCAAGAGAGCGCTTTTTAAATGTGTTACCATGTGTAAGAATAAGTGCCCATCATTCTTATGCAGCCATTTTAGGCACAATATTTTGGACCAAAGGAACCTCTGGTTTTTATATTTTTTATAGGATTTACACATTGTAATTACAGTGCAACCTATCTAAAATGACATCGTCAGGATCAAAATAAAGGTGTTCTAAAAATCAATAACAAAGAAATTCCTTCTGTTGTTTCACTTTGTCGGTAGTGAATTGAAAGAAATTTATATTCTGAGATAAAAAGCCTGCTTTATGGTTCAGCAACTAAAACGAGTGAGTTGCACTCACTTTGTGATGATAAAACAAGACACCGACCGAGAGTAAGGGTCAAATGGAGGGCAAGACGAACTGGAGAGGAAAATGAATGCACCCAGTTTGTAGCCTAAGCTAGAGTTTTTGTCTCATATTTTGTCACCTACAAAACAAGTCCGGAGTGGGCTGGACATCATTGGTCGACCAAACAAGCAGTTTCATTGAACTAGAAATTTCTCCTTGACTGTAATTTGAAGTTTACAATTGCCGCTATATTAATGTCTTTATACAGGGTTTTTACTAAAACGTATGTCATTATGGTGACTTTTTCATTACTAAAGATAAATAAGGAAAAAAAATCAGGACTTGGAAAATAAGTTGCTATAACGGAAGTCATTATAAGTGGGGTGGGCTACACTGTATCACCAATGAATGAGAGGGGGAGCCACCTGTATATGAGATACTTTGCCAGACGCACACATTCCTAATATGGCAGCACCCAAGAGCACAGATTCTTCTGTCTTTGGCACAATAAGAGGAAGACCTGAAAAAAGGAAATCAAAATTATTTTCAAATAAACTTGAGTGTTATATATATATTTCAATATTGAACTTGATTGAAAAAGAAGCAGAGAAAAATGTATTGTTGGCATCTATTTCTTACCGTTAAGGCATGTAATGATAATTTGGATTGAATTACAATACATGACATGCTACATAGCATTCAGTCAGCACTCGTATGATTAGTATGGGATGTAGACCTTTGTCACTGTCTAACACTAACCAAGGAAGTGCAAAATTCAAATCCTTTCAGAATTTGAGCAAATAAACAAAACAAATATGAAATTGAATCGTGTTTCTTAGACACTCAGAGACAGAAACTAACAGTATGTAAACTATACTATTAGCTTCAAATTGTCAACTGAAAAGAATAATTTAAAAAAACATGAAACTTATTGAATGGCCTGCAAACATGTTCCAAAAAAGAAACAAATTAAAAAGTTACTGCTAAAGACTTGAATTATGTACTCTTGAAAACGGACCTGTCTGGAATGTTTTGATAATTTCATTATATCAACATTGTAAATTCTGGTATAGCAAAATGTCTCCATAAAAAAATTAACTTATGAATATCATGTTATTATGAAAAACAGGAGCAAAGATCAATGAAAAGATTTCATTGGCCAAAGGGGTTTGAAGGAAGTGTTAAAAGAAAGGGGTGGGGTGGGGGAAATCTTTCTGATTTATGATGATAGATGAGCCTATTCTTGTATATCTATGTGTTTAACAGCCAATTGGTCTTGTAGTATGACACTCGACTTTGGGCCATTAGGTACAGGGTTGAGTCAAATCTGACTGGCATGTAGTAGAATCCTTGGAGAAGACTCTTTACTCATGTTCTTTACTCAGCTGTAAATTGTGTACCTGGCCATTAACAGCGTTGACTCTGTTGGAGAAAAAAAAAATGAAATATCACCTTACAGGCGTCATGTTTTGTTCTACATTTAAAGTGTTGCTGTTCGCTGGTGGCCCTTGTAAAGCACTATGAATATGTTTAATGGATATCGCCTTACAGGCGTCATGTTTTGTTCTACATTTAAAGTGTTGCTGTTCGCTGGTGGCCCTTGTAAAGCACTATGAATATGTTTAATGGATATCGCCTTACAAGCGTCATGTTTTGTTCTACATTTAAAGTGTTGCTGTTCGCTGGTGGCCCTTGTAAAGCACTATGAATATGTTTAATGGATATCGCCTTACAGGCGTCATGTTTTGTTCTACATTTAAAGTGTTGCTGTTCGCTGGTGGCCCTTGTAAAGCACTATGAATATGTTTAATGGATATCGCGCTAAACGAATGCTCAAGTTTTTTTTCTATATGTGCATTGAGTGTGTGCTGAACTGTATTTACTCTAAATAAACTGGCACGCATTATGTAAGCAATCCACAACTTACCTAAGACATCAGCATGAGTCTGTACAAACTGTTTGTTTTTACACAGCCCTCCACACACATAAACCCTTGAAATGGAATGGCCTGCCTCGTCCATGGCACTCACTATGGACTTGGTGCCATACTGATAACATATTGAAGAGGCAAAGGAGAAAATATTTTTAGTCATATTAGACTTCCTGTGCGTAAAGATCAAACAGTGTGTGCTGAATGAAACTTCCCTTAGACATCTTAAAAGAGTGAGAGAAAGTGAACATATGAAGAATTATAGGATAGCTCCTTGTCCATAAAACAGTCCATTTACTCTAAGCTATTATTTTCCTTTTTCTTTTTTTTTTGTTTGTTTGTTGCTTTAGGTCTCTTCCAACACAATTGAGGTTATATGAGAGACCGCTGAAACAAAAAAACAAGCAATCTAACAAAAATAGTACAAATGTAAATCAAAATCATAACCTAAAGATATCATAAGCTAAATTATAAATAACCAAGAACAAACAGGCAGAAGATTTACAGAAAAAAAAAAAATCCCCTGTCAAAAATACAATCACAAACCAAAGAAGCAGGATAGGCTAGTAAAGAGAAGAAGAAACGACATCACTATCGGATCGTACACCCATGCGAACATCATAGGTATATGATTCAAGGGTGATGCTCCCATCCAACCACCTGCTTATTTTCCTTTAAATCACGTGTGCGATTATTTAATATAAAAAATTTAGCAGGAAGATAAATGGAAAAGATTTTAAGGTACTTACAGCAAGGGCTTGAAGTGTTGCCAGATATGAAACAGCAAGGCTTCTTTCGCCTGGTGATAAATCTAAACCACTCATCTGATAAAAAACAAAAAAAGAAGGAGAGTTAATTTCAGTACATTAATAATGGTGATAATAATAATAATAATAATAATAATAATAATAATAATAATAATAATAATAATAATAATAATAATAATAATAATAATAATAATAATAATAATAATAATGATGATGATGGTGATGATGATGGCGATGATATGATGATGATGATGATGATGATGATGATGATGATAATACAGTTTAAGCCAGTAAGTGGAACGCTGCTTTATCTGAACAACCGGTTACTTGGAATGATCTGTCAGTGACAGAATTTTTGCTAAATAATTTGTACTGGTTAATCTGAAGGCAAACATGACTTTTAAAAAATGTGAAGCAGGAAATGGTGCTGAATAAAAATCTTAAAGTCTTTACGATAGGGTACAGGTAAAAAAATATTTTAAAATAAATAAATAAAAGTAAAATAACAAAAAAACCCACAGATTTTAATAAACCAATGTGCTTCTTGGTAAAATCTTACCATTCCACGAAGTGCAGGATCTGCTAGAGGTGAACGATTACCATGAAAATCTGGCCACATGTGGAGGTCTCTTGTTAGAAAGGCAGGATTAGCATACTTCTCTTCTACTGTCAATTTCTCAAGGAGAATGTTGAGGTATGTGTACTGATGAACACCACTTGAAAATTTGAGAAAGTACATATGTTGACATTATAAAGGATGAATTCTGTTAACATAGACATTGGAAATGCAATTTATAACGTAGCCGCCAAATTTTCAAAGAGCTAAATCAGGACCCAAAATGGCAGTGTGTTTGGACTGTTATAAATTATAATCCAGATTTAGACTATACTCTTTAAATTGTCTATTCCTCGCTTTAATTTGCTAAAAATTTCTAATCCTGGGACATGCCAGGGTCATTTCCTTACATAAAAAGCAGCCCAATGCAAAAAATTATATTTTTTTTCTTTCTTCTTTTTCTCCAGACTGCCGAATCTGGTCACTATGTAATAGTTTCACCTTTATTCATGTCAAACTAGTGTGACACAGCACATATGCCTCTTGTGAATGTAAAACTGAAACCCTTGAAACTAACTCTATATCAAATACCTATTTAATTAATCTTATTGTAATGTCTTCATATCACAGATTTAAAAAAAAAAGAATATATTACATAAGTTTTTATACCACTATGACACTGTGCACTTGAAGTGATGATTATAAGATCATTAGTGTGAGACACCTTGATATTTAAATGGAAAGAGTTATATGGAAACTACGGTCATCATACTATACTTGATATAACAGAGTCACATATTATTCTATTCCCTTTCATATTTTAGCCCTAATTTCTGCTTCTTTCAAATATTTTTTAAAAAAAGAGGTTTCATAGATAAGATTTGGCAAATATATATATACAAAATACATAAACAAATGAATAAAAAGTTTATTAATATTCTGCTTTTCGTTTTAGATTCGCAAAATTGGAAACGTAAATAAAGAAATAAATAAATCAATTAAGAGCTTACCAATCTTCTGCCATTATCTTTATATGAAGAAAATCGGTAACAAAAATAAATGCCTGAAAAAATAATTAATTAAAGAGCTTACCAATCTTCTGCTTCTCTCATTACATGTGGATAAGCTGCATGATTGGAGGTGACAAAATCAATCTGGTATGAAAGGAAAGGAGAGTTTTAAAAAAGCAATGTATTTTCACAACTTAAACATAAAGGAAAGAAATATCAAAACAAACCAATTATTAAAGAATGCAACAATAATCTAAAAATATGTCCCACTTCAGTCCTAGAACTTTGAACCAAAAGCTAATTCTTACAAGACTTCCTGCGGCACTTTGACCTCCTTCATTGACCCACATACCAGGCACCATGGCGTTGTAGTATGGGCCCCAGACTCCTGTCACTGGGACTCGCTTCTTGCTACACTGGAAATAGAAATTCATATAGGTGTAATGCATTATAGATGAATCATTCATACAATTAAAAAATAACAAATTTCAAACTTTAAATTATGATTTGCATTAAAATATGGATTAATAAACTCACCTCTCCTCTTATTTTTATATCTTTTTAAAAAAAATAAGATATTTGACTTTTCAATCCCACATTAATTAATTTTTTTTTCTACATCTTGCGGCTCTATTCTTATCGACTCAGTAACGTTACAGCCTGAATCTCAGTTTTATTCTTCTTCTTTGAGCAAGAAATCAAGTCCAAATCAAATGGTTCACTTTGCAGTGGTGCAACTGCAATGTTTGAGTTACTAACCACGATGTGACAATTGGAGGTACCAGCTATCAGAACTAAGCAACGGTCCATGTCAATTTCTAAATCACCATGGCAACTGAGGCAACCTACGTTGGAAAAATAAAAAAAAGAAAAAAAATGATCTTGAGTTTTGTAATAATTTTTAATATAAAATGATTTGTACTACACAAATATCTGGACTGATTCAAGCAGAATAACAAAGGACATTGTCCTCGTACGGTGTGAAGAAATCTAAATGCACACCTGTATATACTATTAATAAACCCCCACCAAAATGAACTTCCTCCAAATCTGGATATTCATAACCCCCCTGTAAACATGAACATTACAAAAATATTAACTATCTACAATGACAATAAATTGAAAAGATTGAGCCGAAGCCACTGAATTGAAAAAAAAAATGAAATAAAGCAAATATGAATATAAAATATTACCTAATGCCCCAGCGTGTGCATCTATAATGGAAGTTCCCACAGCTGTTCCTGGAATCAGACCAAGCTCTTTACTGACACACTCTGTGAGACCTTTACCACAAGCCGACCCAATATTCTTCACCTCTGTTCCTGAATTTTAATGTTAAGGAAAATAACAACAGAAAAAATAAATAAATAAACATTAGATCATTAAAAGAGTACAAACATTTTGGAGGCAAATTCTTTTACCGTTTAGTTAGAGTAGAGAAGAGCTAAATGAAGCCTGAAATAGTTAATCAACTGAGTACGGAAAGTGGAAAGGAGAAAATTAATAAACTATGTAGGTTTTAGGCTCAAGTCCCATTTAGCAAACAAAAAAACCCAAAATGATAAATCTAGCATTATATGTGATATGTAAATGGTAATATAATTAATTGTTTTATAGTTCATTTTCAACCGCCCATCCATGTTAATTGGCACTGGCATGAATTGGAAAGGCAACAGTTTAATTTTGTCAGACATAATAAAGTTGCAATTCGTCAACTAATAACACATTCATTCATAAATATTGAAAATGAAACATCTTTTTGTTTGGTATCGTTAGCTCTGTATTCCAGATAATCAATCAAACACGATGATTAAGCAGAACTGATTCAAGTTGTATAGGTAAACAAAAATAAAACAAAATCAAAATTGCTTGAGGCTTAAACTCTAGTCTAAGACCAGATTCGAATGCAATGCCTTATCCTGTCACTAATACCTCTCAAATAATTTGATTTTGTATAGATAGAACAAAGTTGACGTCACTCCGGCCTTTGTTATTGTTTTTGCCATCTGTGTTTATGAGTAATTCTCACAAGCTGTATTAACCAGACAATATAAACGTTTAAGGTTACACATAGTATTGTGTGTTGCTCTGTTATACTTCTGGATGGCAATGTTGTGAGTTTCTTAACCAAGAGCACACTATCTCTAGATCAGTGCTCTTGTAACTTATCCAAAGAATTGATCCTATACAGGAAACTAAACCATGAAATGAGAAGATTCATTATTTTAAAAATCATACCACACAAATACAAACAGAAAATAATAAAACACGAAATAAAAAAAAAGACAAAAAACAAAACAAAAGAAAGAAAAAAAAAAGAAGAAAATAAATTTTTATAAAACAAAACAAAACAACAACAACAAAAATTAAAAACATATAGGATTTTTTAACTCAAATGTGGCTGTGGTGGGACGGCTGCATCGGGAATAAATTTGAAATTGTAAACATTAGAGTTTAAGAATCCTTTCATTATAATCCTCCAATAACCTTAAAAATCAATTATCTTTTTATATTTCTGATCTTCTGCTGCATTTGCTGAAATTGAGTCTTAATGATTTTAACTGTATAATAATTACCAGTGAGGTCAAGAAAACATTAGGTGTCATGTCTTTTAATTGTGTCATAGAGGTATGAATATTTCTTCTTTCATTTTTTACATAGCACATTAGAGGTAGGCGTTAACGTAATAATAATAATATCACCGAACTATAAGATTGTTTCTAAATCCAGAGCTAGTGGCACTGGCAGTGGAATTCATGCTCAACATAAAGACATTTAAGGACTACAGAGTAAAAATATAAATTATCCATCAATGGAATGGCTTAAGGTCACAACCGATGCGGGTCTGACACCTGAACCCACTTATGGGCCTAGTTTAACATGGTTGTAATGGACAATATTTAGTGTTAATTTTTTATTTTACCATTACAAAAATGAGCCCATAAGAAATTGGGTTATCAGACCAACAAATAAATGCACATCGGTCACTCCTTAAAACAACCTTAATTTACGTTTATCATCCTCTACCATCAAGAAGCAATCTATCAATTTGTGGAATATTCAAGTAGAAGTTAGAATACCTAATTGAAATTGAAACAACATTGAGTTAGAAATTGGTCATCGTGATATACCTCAATGAGCTAGGAGTGTGTCACATCGACATTATCCACCATTGACGATGCATACTATGCTAAACTCATGAGACCGTTTTGATTATAGCATATACTCTTATTTTTATTCGTAATAATATGATAAAATTGGGTTTTCGTCTTGCTCAAAACAGGTATATATATATCATATTTATATATATTTTATATATATATATATATATATATATATATATATATATATGCCTACCAATTTTATGCCGATTATTGGCTAAATCATCCAGCTCAATCAGAGAGAGAAATTCTTTATCCCAACAATCTTGCTGAGTTAAGTAACTCCACTTGCAACCAAGAGAACATGCTGAGCTGAGAAAGATATAAAAAGGAGATTCTTAGCATCTTTTGATATTCTGATTTAAGTTTGTGTGCATGAAATTATATTTCTTTTCAAATGTCAAATGAATAAAAAGTAAGTGGGTAAAGAAAAATGATAAAAATATTATACAAAAGAAACAAACAGGTAATAATTAAAAAAAATAAATCTGTGCTATTCTCTAGCTTATTCAAACCTGAGTAAAAATATGAAACTAGCATGAATTTCAAAATTCCATAAAGTCTATTGAAAAAAAAGGAAGATCAATACAAGACTGTTGGTATTGACGCTCACATTTTATTTAATTTCTCTCTGTAAAAACAAAAAGTCTCTACAAAAGCAATTGAGTCGATCGTTTTTAAATCAGTGACTTCAAGAAAACATCCATAAAAAAAAGAAGCCCTCTTCGAAATAAGAAGCTTTTAAATAAAAGTTACCGTGTCAAACTACTTGTGGCTTTCCAAGTGAGAAAGTCTGGCAAGTCAAAAAAATGTGCTGCATCCCTCCAAGTGTCTGGTAGATTCTGAAAGCAATAGATCAATAAAATAAATGGATTAAAAAAAAAAACCCAAAATTTTGAGGTTTAATAAGCAGCAAACTATCCACTAAAATGTGCCCATTATGCTTTACAAAGGGTTCTGATCCAAAAGCAACACTTCACGTGTAGGACAAGACATGATGCCAGTTCTTGTATACATATAAAATTGTCCAGCAATTAAAAAAAAATACAGTATAAAAAGTATGAATGATAGAAAGCTATGAACCAGTAGATTAGTATATGGCATTTGCATCGTAAATTGTTTTTCATTGATATATTAAAGAGAAGAATTTGTCTTTCTTTTCACAAATGCTCAACTTTCTTTTCAAGATTTATATTATTGTAACTCGTTGATATCAAACATATCCCAGTGTGATGTTAAATATCTTCAGATTGTTCAAAATATTCTGCACAGCTTGCCTTTGGGAAAGGCAGCAGCTTCTAATGTAAAGGCAAAGTTGACTCGGCAAAACCTTTGTTGAATAAATTGCACTGGCTGCCACTTGAAAAAAAAAGTTTTTTTAATTAGATTAACACCATTGTTTTCAAAACATTTGACAACTGTTCCAATAAACATGACAGATTTGTTAAAGCTAAGATACCAAAATGAAATTTACATTCTGCACAATGTTAAAGAAGCATAATATTTTGGATTTTAAAAATCAAAATATTAAGAATAGATTTATTGCTTTATCAATTTTGTAAATAAATGTATTTTCTAATATATCAGAAACACTATTCTAACTATTTTAAATCCGAAAGAAAAACAATTCTTTACAAATTGTGAAAAAGTATAACATCTGGTTAAGAATAATTAAGAACATGTATTTGTATGTTTGTGTGTGTTTGTGCTTGCACGCGTGTGTATCTGGTCATTTGTCCATTTTTCATTTCAACAAAAAGCAAGAATCATGCTTGATCCATATTTAAAACGTGTGAAAATGGTTAATGTATTGGTTCATTTATTCTTAATTTGGCTCTAATAACATTTGTTTTGTTTTCTTTGTTTGTTTTTCTAATGTGCATATTACTTGCGACAATGAGCAATGAATGTCTACTTTTTAAACTTTGAAAACAACAAATGAGAGGGAAAAGGAAAATCTTCTCAGGTAAAAAGTGGTCAGACAGGGGGTCCTTTTTCTGATCACACAGGAAATCAGTTGCTCTGACCACTCCTTTAATCATCGAGGGAAAATTTCTGATTAAAGGCATTGATTCATGATGAAATGCATGTGTAAAAAACTAAACAAACCTTCTTCAGCCACATGAGTTTGGGCAGCTGCATTTCTAGTGACATTTTTCCTCCAACAGTCTCCAAAATTGGATGTTTTGTTGCATTGATTGCCTCAGCTTCTTTGTGAGCACGGTGGTCCATCCACATTAATATGTTGCACTCATTTTCCCCTGTTAAAAAAAAATAAAATCAAAACCAAGGTAACTTTTTCAATGATCAAATCTCATATATTGGCGTATTGTTAAGATGCAACTGTTGTATATGGTGCATCAGATATTGTATGCATTGATAATAAATTGTGAGTTTTACCAGTAAAGGCAACTCAAATGGCTGCCTCATCTGTTTTGCAGATTGTAATTGTTTTATTAGTCATTGTCATGTTTTCTCATGAGTTTGTAATAAAACATTACACACAGCACAAGTCATATACACACAGACTCAGGCACACATGGCTGAATAATCCCCTGTGGAAATGATTGGTATTCACTGTAATGAATGCTACAGCTATGACCCATCACCAACGATACTAACCCATTTGATGAGAGCCTGATTAGCCACTAACTTCAAGTGATTATACTGCTCAATTTATGGAATTTTCCCAAATTTTGACATCGCGTTGTCATTTCTTATAGCTTCAACACCCTCAGGCATAGTGCATAGTGCTTGCACACAGCAAACTCAACTAATTTCCATCTCTTTCACTCATGCTAGGACTAAATTCTCCCCCTTTCATGGTGTGAGTCAGTTGCATTGAGTTGCCTTTAAATTGAATTCCCTCTGTGGTAATCATTGGGTGTTGACTCAAGCCAGGTGACTTCCCCTGTCCGGACTGCAATGCAATTAATTACCTCCTGGAGAGATAGTCCTTGGTTTCATATCCTTATCCAATACAACAAGAGAACACGTGGCATCAAACCCAAGACCTTTCACATATTCTGGCTTCACTTCACTTTTAGTCATTACATTCTGTGAAAGAGAAGGATAAATACATAGACAATTTTGTGTAATCAGTCAATCCTTTTGTATACGTACCTACTCTTTCTATATAATATGCCACTGCCTACAAACTTGAACTCATTCACACCTGAGCAAAATTAACCATTAAGTATGGGATATGTACAAATACACTTTACTTTTTCAGTCTCTCAAAAACTGGTCTCTTCTCTAGAAGCAACTGAATGATCTCTTGTTTTATAACATTTCAACACAAAAAAGTTTATACAGTGAAATTCTACTAACATTAAAATGGCCATATATACATTCGATTTAATGTAAATACTTTTCACTTGAAACGAATAGAATATGCATTCCAAACAATTAAGCGAATCCAAATTAAAACATTTACTCACAATGAAATCAATTCTAGTTCATTATATAACTAAACAACCAACCTTGATAGCTTCCACAACAGCTCTCCAAATATCATCAGATGACTGTTCATAGAAACCAGACTCTGGGTTCCATATCTTAATGTTTACCACAGACAGCGAGACAATGCTGCCATTGTCGTCTACAAGAGCTGCTCTTGTACTACCTGTCCCAACATCCACTCCTATGTAGTAGCCAATGTTAGAATTAGATGACATTCTTATTTCAATTGTGATGATTCAAAAGTGTATTCAGAGATATGAAGAGTATGAGTATGGCGCATCTGAAAAGGCGAAAAAAAGTATTGAAGATGAATGCATTGAAAACAAAATAAATAAATAAAATCTAAATAAATTAATAAAAACATAACATGGCATTCAACTCTACAACATTACCGCGTTGTTCGACTCCCGACAGTTAACGGTATTTCAACTGAAGGAATCACTTTTCTGTTGCGTTCCCTTAATTGATAGCTTTTATTGTTACCAAGCATATCTAAGAATTAAATCAAAGTAAATAATCCTATTTTAATAACAATTATGATGATCATAAAAAGAAAAATAATGACAATGATGATGATGAAATAATAATAATAATAATAATAATAATTAATAATAATAATAATAATATAATAATAATAATAATAATAATAATAATAATAATAATAAATAATAACAGCAACAACAATAATTATGATAAATTTTATTGGTAAACTTCTTTACCTACTCCAATAATGTAAGAATTATTTGGTTTAGCGGATAAAATAAAGTTAAGACTTGACTAGATACTTAAAGTTAAAGAAATTAAGAGTAAGATTAGACTTAGATATATCTAGATAGATAGACTAAGTACTTACTACTTTAACATAGAAAGGTTTCTACTCCTTTGGGGTACAAACTTGTTTTGGGCATGTTGTTAAATTGTATCTTGTTTCGTCTGTGATAAAAGCTGACACAGACAAAACAAGTAAAAGACGGTAAAAAGATGGAGTAGTGTAGACAAAGCTTCGATTTATCTATCAAGGCTAAGTTGTGGGGCAAAAGGAAAGTAAGGAAAGCGATGAATGGAACGAAAGAAGAGAATGTACACAAAAACGAGTTTCCAGAACAGCAGTTCTAGCAGTTTAGAGACTCATATCCCTTGTCCCCGATGTTGTTTTCAGTTTTCATTTTCTCCCTCCCTCCATCTTTCCTTTTTTCTATAGTTTCTCGCTTCGAAATTCGAAGATATAATCCTCAGCTAAGCATTTATATTAGCTCGTCAGTAAAATTAAACATGTCTAAAAGGGAATTTATCGGAGACGATGGCGATGACGGTAACTATCTCTGATTTATTTGTACATGTTCATGTATAATAATAGAAGCGTCCTGTTCGATTTCAATTTCAATGACTGACTGGTTTCGGTTTTTTATTGAAAATTGGGGGAGACCTTCCATAAGCTACTACTACTACATCCCAAGTATTCTTGTTTTAGTAGGGGGTTTGGGAGGGGGGAGACTTTTTTTTTAAAGTCTCCCCCCACCCAAACTCCCTACTGAAGTTCTAGTGTAGGGGGTTTGGGAGGAGGGAGACTTTAAAAATAAAAAAGTTCCCCCCCCCCCCTCCCAAACAAACCCCCTTCTACTTCTACTTCTAGAACTAGAACAAGAATACTTGGGATGTAGTAGCTTATGGAAGGTCTCCCAAAATTGGGGAGACTGAGACCTTCCGAAAGCTCCGAGCGCTAGATAGCATTTCTTTTTTATTTTCACCGTGGATCTTTTGTATGTATTTACTTATTCAATTTGTCACCATTCTAATTCTAGAAATAGAAGTTTAAGAACTCTAGAACAAACCTTGATGGATTTGTGAAAGTTTAAAATTTCCTAATTTGATTGAGTGGCTGCTGCCTAGAGTATTAATACACAGTATTACTTATTACGAAAAAATTCGTAAAAATACGAATATAATTTGGCTTCAGCGGCTACAGATCTAGAACTGCATTCAGCTCTTTGACTCAAATTAAAATTTTGTTGAAAAGGAAATATTAGTTCCTTAGAAGGAGAACAGGACTTTGGAGCGTTTTTGGATAATGCTAGAGTCTATTTAAAGTGAATTTTCCTTTTTTTTTCCCATGGGAACTATGCATTAAAAAAATTCAAGTTGGCAGTTCTGTTGCAGCAATGTCCAATAAATATCTAGACGTCTGTACTATTTTAAACTATTGTAAGATAAGTTTCATTTTTATAAGTGGTGTGATTTTTCTAATTTCAAAAACAACTTGCTGAGTGAGTGGGTTGTTGTTTAGGACTCTGGCCTACGCCATTATTACTTACTAGATATGTTTCCCATATATGGAACCATATTTCCATTTCTTACTAGTTGCCTGATATGCGTCCTTTTTGTACTAACATTAACATCTTTACACTTGTTGTCGGTGCCTTTAGCCAGATACTCATTCACACCTGAGCCAAATGAGGTAATCTGTGTAAAGTGACTTACCCAAGGACATAAAATCGGGACCGGAATTTACCATGATCACTGTCACATATCCAGTCACAGACCACTCTTAACGTTGCTTGATATTGTGACAAGGCGAGACACTGTAATGCAGAACTTACATTATTTCGTTGATGGTGTATATCCTGTTGATTTCAAATATTTTCTTTGTTCTGGATTTTTGTCTGGGTACACACCATCAACAAAAGTACTGGGTAATTGGAAGGCAATCCACTTTTAATTGGAATGATTAAAGAGCTTGTTCAATAATTTTTTTTTTCTATTTAGCTTTATAATGATGCGAATCTAAAATTTAGTGCAATAATGGCATTATTTTTAGGTTTATAATGAACAATGAAATCACTCTCAATTAACTCCCTTTTTTTTCTTAATTTCAAGATTTCACAAATTGAACAACAAACTTGATAAATTGTCTTCCATAAAGACTTTATGAATAAATGTTTAACCAGACTTCATTCATTTTATCATATTTTTTTTCAAAGATCTCTTCCAGGTGTTATATTTTTATTCAGTGACAAATTATTGTAGAATAAAATAATATTAAAGGTTTTTCCTATTCTATTTTTCCCCATGATGATACACCGTCATTAGTCCTATCAGATTTATTAGAATACAACTCACATCTTATCAGATTTTATTTTCCTCTGGTCTTACATTGTTTTGTTTTGTTTTTGTTTGTTTTGCTTAATATTTCTTTCATATAAATTCATTATTGAAGGAAAATAATATGATATGTAATCCCGTAAAGGCAAGCCTTAGTGGCGCCCTCGCTGAAAACAGTTATGTAGGTCTGTGATTTTTGGTTTTAATTTTATTCAGCTTCAGATGTCCCAAAGTTAAGGCTTAAAATGTGTTTTTATAGTATAGGGGCTTTATTCCAAGAACAAAACATCATTGTGGCCTAATTCAAATTTTACTCATAGCCTGTTCTCTCTCATTCTTCAAAGGCACTTGTCAGATGAAATTTAATATGATTCAGGTTCTTGAACTTTGACAAAGCTAATGCACAATGCACAAGATTCCATATTTTATTTCATTTAATTTTTAAAAATAGTCAGTTATATTTTCCATACTCCAGCTGACCTTTCGTAGTCCTACTCTCTAATAACCTGAATTTGGCTGATTTCTTCTTGGGTGAGATGGCAAATTAGATGTAGAGCCATAAACTCAAAGGATTTGGGCCCAAGCCCTGCTTTTAATGACAGTGTAACACTGACAAATTGATCTGGAAATTACTTGTGCAATTATGTAAGCTCCATTCCAATAAATTTTTCTTCCAAAGGTCCATCATCAAAAATGAGGAAGTTAGAAGAATTTGACGATGGTGGTGGAAGTGGTCGATCAGGGAGGGTAGGTATTTTGTTATTACCTCAGCTTGACTCATATAATCCAATATTCCTAAATATCCAGTTATTTTTACAATTTAGAAAATAAAAAATAAAAACATGGTCGTATTTTAATATTTCAATGGGTAATCCAAATATCGAGATGATTATTCAATTATTCCAATTTTCTTTTTCTTCTCCTCCACCAACTTTGAGAGAAAAGTGAGACAATAGTAACAATACATGATATCAAATACCAGAGGAAAAGTCCACTTGCATAAGAATAATTTAGAAATGCTTTTAGTGACATTTTGGTGAAATTGTTTGTGTTGTAATTGTAACAGCCAATGGGTAATGGCTTTTGGAAAAGTCAACACAGATGAAATACAGATTTACAAATAGAATTAGAGATGAAAAGGAGATGACATTAATTCGGTTATTTATCTAATGGATACATTTGCAAAATACGATATAATTGTACAAATGAAAGGAATTTGTCATTATTCCATTGGCCTCAACAATGTTGGACACAATAAACAGATGACAATCACCTATAACAATAGAAATTGGAAGCAAAAATTAAAGAAGCCTGTACAAAAATTGCCATGAGTTATTTCAGTCAATTTAAATTTTGGGATATCTGGTCGGTTTGGAATACCAGGTTTGGGCTTAAGTTGGTAACATTAATTCATTAATGTAAATTTTACTGGTAATATGAAACTAAAACCATGTAAGATATTTCAAAATGAATGTCAAAGACAATCTAGTTTTTTTGTTTGTTTTTTTTTTTTTCATAAAATTTAGAGTTAATCTAAAAATGTTCCCCTAGGTTTAGCCCCAGATGTTTATCACTTTTCCCCCTGCCTTTGAGTTTTACTTTTCATACTCATTGATGATGACACATACTACTCGTCAATTTATCACACCATTTTAAAATTCTTTATTCTACCAATTCAAATTCATTCTGTTTTTGTTTTTTTTTTGTCTTTAAGTTCATAATTGTTACATTACTACATAAAACTTTGATATTTCAGGTCAGGAAAAAATCTGCCAAGGTGCTTGAAATGGAAGAATTTGAACAGGCAGAGAAGTGTTCAACATCGACCAAAAAGTCAAAAACTCCAAAAGTTGCTCAAGTCATTGGGTCTGACGGTGATTTGTCAGATAGTTCCATGCCCGTCAAACAAAAGGCAAAGGCAGCCATCTCAGGAGCTCCTCTAGAGCCAACTCCAAAATCTAGCAAAAGTAAAAAAAGTACATCATCTGCTTCATCAATGGCTGCAAATCGATCAGTCCCTGCGGAATTATCTCTACGTGCTCCTTCAAGCATGATGGTAAGATAGGGTTACACTCAACGTACACTTATTTGCAGGTCTAATAACCCCCATCCCTTAGGGGCTCATTGTTGTAATGAATGGAAATCTCAAAATATGGTGCAAAATATTGTCCATTACAACAGTGCTATACTAAGCCCATAAGCTGGTTCAGATGCCAAACCTGCATATATTTACACATCGGTTACACAAGATAATCACATAATTATGAAAATTTGGATAAGACTGATAGATAATGTATATATTTCAGATTTATTGATAATAATAAGGATTGCAATACTGATACTTTTAAAGTGCATCAACATTTCCTTTCTTTTTATTATAGATAAATGGTAAGTCAACAATTTTTTTTTTCTTCCCCTCAGATTTCACCGATACCTACTGCACCTCAAGTTCAAGTCCAAAAAGATATCAAACCTGTAGTCCAACCTGCTCCATCCTCTCTGCTATCATCTGTGTTATCAACAGCCCCTATTGTCACCCAGGAAATCAAACAAGAAGACCCAAAGAGCGTCATCAAATATTTGCTCACCTCTCCAGTTGCTGGAACTCCACAGACTGTTGCTGGGACTCCACAGACTATTTCTCCTCTTGCTATAGACAAACCAAAGGAAACCTCAACTCCTGTAGTTCCCACAAAAAAATCCAGCAAAAAAATCAAATTTGAAGACGGCACTGGCCCTCCTCCCAAGAAAAAGGAGAAAAAGATGAAAATTGAAATAATGTCACCGTCAGAAATAAAACCAGCAGTTTCATCAGCACCACTGGCTGAACCTAAAGCACCAAGTTTGAAAATGAAAATTATGTCTGGATCTAATCCAATGACAGCCCAAGTGGCCATGGATTCTCAAGCCAGTGAGGTCAGCCCAGCTCCTAAAGTGAAAAAAACTAAGAAAGTAAAGAAAGAGACTAACATTATAAATGAAGATGTCAAACCAGATATTACAGGTCCTGTTGATGATGGTGAGAAAGCACCTAAGAAAAAGAAAGTGTCTAAAAAGAAGGAAAAACTGATTCAAAATGCTATAAGTGCTGCATCGTTTGGTAAGTCATCATATTCATAGGCTGTATTTATCATCTTATAGATGTCTTCTGCTAATATGGAGCCAAAGACAAAAATATTAAAATATTATATTCACATCATGAAATATAAGTTTAGTGAAAATTTAGAAACTTCATATATAGCATTATTTAGCATCAGATTGTTATGATTTTTATTTTAATTAGACACATCTCCAATATTTTTCCTTTTTAACAGTCTCAGTTTATCTCTGAACCCTTGGTTTTCTATCCATCTCAAGTTTATTATTGTTAATAGAACCTATATTTTCACTCATTTTGTTTTGCGGGTGGTTGGATGGGAGCATCACCCTTGAATCATATACCTATGATGTTCGCATGTGTGTACAATCTGATAGTGATGTCGTTTCTTCTTCTCTTTACTAGCCTATCCTGCTTCTTTGGTTTGTGATTGTATTTTTGACAGGGGATATTTTTTTTCCTGTAAATCCTCTGCCTGTTTGTTCTTGGTTATTTATAATTTAGCTTATGATATCTTTAGGTTATGATTTTGATTGACATTTGTACTATTTTTGTTAGATTGCTTGTTTTTTTGTTTCAGCGGTCTCTCATATAACCTCAATTGTGTTGGAAGAGACCTAAAGCAACAAACAAACAAAACAAACAAATCATTTTGTTTTACTCTTTGATCAACATACAACAGAAGTCATTTTACCATAATTAGTTTGCTATTCATTTCATGTCTAACTTTATGTAATTTGGTTGTTAAGCAATTAAGGCTTATTTTTATGAATCGAGAGCTGTTGAATAGAAACACCATTATTGTAATTTCCAAGTGTCTCGTCAATATGATATTTTTCTTTCAGTGATGCCACCTCAAGCTGTTGTCATGGGAGACTCCCCTTCGCCAGTAGCTGTAAAGCCTAGCAAGAAAAAAGTCAAAAACTCTTCTCCTGCTGTCAAATCTGAACCAAATACCAGGTCTGTAACAGCGACAATTTTATTACCTATAATTGCTACTGCTGCTGTTTATAATAATAATAATAATAATAATAATAATAAATTGCACTTATTATAGCGCTTTAACCTGTTTAAACAGGCACCAAGGACTTTAAGGCAGATGTTTTTTTCTGTTGATGTTTGTATTGCAATAGATCCACATTTTGCCACTTTTCGATTTATTCCACTTTCCTTCCTTGCTTTACTATCCACCGGGGATGAATTATTAATGATAAATCTTATGGTTTTTCTTAAAGCCAAAAACATGAATAAATATTATTCTGTGTGCATTCTTTCGATCCAAAATATTTTAAAAGAAAATAATTCTCAGTATTTTCAGATATAATATAAATGTTTGGATTGAATCAATCTTGTGAATTATTGAACAATAGACAAATGAAAAAGGCAGTTTTAATAGTGGGTAAAAAATAATGCAAGGAACGGGTCAATCAGAAATTCCTCCCCAGTCTGCAATAAGTAGTAATGCATTGAGATATCGACAGAATGTTAACTGAAGTGAAAACAATGTTCTGTTCACTTATTTTATTGTTAATTTTATTTCTTGCAAAGGAGAAAAAAACAAAACAACTGAGCTTTTATTGTGTATAAATATCCAACAATTGTGGTCAAAGTGCATAACAGCAAAATGTGTAAACTGTAAGGTGCAATTATGATTATTTTCAACATTGGCAATGTCATTGACAGGTACTCATTTTACTCCTGATTATGTGTAGAAACAGGATTAAAGATTTTTTTCCAAGGATTCAAATTTATGTCAATTTCTGCCAAGGCAGAACTCGGACTCATGACCCAAGGTCACAAGTAGACAGACATACCACAAAACTACAGAACTTCACTAAGGAGGCATTGTGAGCTTGAAACTTTTACTCGGTTCATGTTTATTCGAAGCTGCAACATCTATTTTTGTTCAATCATTTACATTTCCCAGCTTCAAGCAATAGTCTAGTCTAACAATGTCTTGATCTAGTGTTTTTATCCCTCTGTAATCTGTGACAGTGACTCTTTGGTAATGGACTTTGATGACACTGGAATGGAAGATGAGGGAGAAGAATCGACTCTTGTCATTGCTGAGACAGAGAAGAAGAAGAAGAAAGCTCCATCCAAGAAGAAAAGTATGATCAATTCACTGAAACAATTTCTTAATAATATTGATGCTGTCATGATTTGATCATAATCATTTATCCTGGCTTCACTAACAATATTCAGTGTTTTTATGTGTGATGATCTAAAATTAGCCACATGGTAATAAAAAATCAGATTCCTTGAAGTCAATGCGAATTTACAGAGCAATCTTTACTTAGAAAGATGTAGTTTAATTTTTAAAATATCAAGATTAGGGACAAAGTTAGAGGTAGGTATTGCAGTACACCAAATTCTCATTTTCTACGTTTTATTTATTATTATTATTATTTTTTCTTTTTGTGTTGGTCATATATTGAAAATAATCAGCACAACTCCCAACACTTTTTGTCAGACCATCACATGTGGTGTACAGCTTGTTTTGCGGAACAAAATAATGTGCATCATGCATAATTCGAGTTAGAATTTTTTTTAAAAATCAGTTTTTATGTTGTATGGGTTTGACATTTCAGGGAAAATCTGGAAAATGGTCAGTAAGGAGAGGGTTAATTCAATATTACCATTTATATATAAGAATGATACGTTTTGCTGGAAATTATGCTTTCAGATCATACTGCCCTATTTTATGTTGTTTTTATTTTGTTTTTTTTACTTTATTCTCAAGGCCCTAAAGAAAAAGGTGGACCAGAGACTCAAAAGGTATGTTATCTTGATTTTCACATCCTTATGCATCTTTGGTTAGTTTTAGTTTTGTAGAATTAAAAAATGATAGAAACATTTAAAGAAATAGAATATCCATTTGAGCAATATTTAACAAATAAAGAAACAGTTTTGGTATCACCATCTGTTAGCTTTTTATAAAGGAGTAGGAGCTTTTTTAAAATTTAGCTATTCAGGTTACTTATGAATACTTATGTCTTTAAATTATTTCACTATCCTAACTTCGTATTTTTTTTCATTTGTCTCCTACAAAGCATTGACAGGAACCTTAGGTGAATGTGTCAGTGTTGTAGACAGCAATAACGATACTTACTTACTTACTTATCCGAACCAGCGACCACCTGAGCTCTAGCCCTTCGGTCTTGTGCCATGACGTAGAAGTTAGATGTCTTTTGTAGTTGTTCCAGGTGACTATAAAGTGTGTTACTGATGCTTGGATTTGGTGGGAGGAATGTGCATCTCAAATCTTCAAGAGGTTGACATTCAAGCAAGTGGTGTGTTACTGTTTCATTGGGGTGTTGACATAGGGGGCAGGAAGGGGATGTGTCTTTTGTAATTTTGCTTAAATGGTTGTTGAGCGGTATGTGTTGTGTTCTTAGTTGAAAGATGATGCTTTGCTGGTGTCTTCTGAGCTTATTTAGGCAATCAGTCTTTACAGGAGTGGTCATATGGGAAAACATACATCTACCCATGGTGCTCATTGCCCAACTGTTCATCCATTCTTCTCTCTTATTTGTTTTGATTATTTGTTTCGCTGTGTCTAAGGATACTGGAATTGATGGTTGTAAAAGTGTTGATCCGAGTCTGGCTAGTCTGTCTGCATTGTCATTTCCTGGTATATTTGAATGTCCCGGTATCCACTGGAGAGATAAGTCTACTCTGTGTGTTGTAAGGAATTCATCTAGTTGAGATCTTAAACTATTGAACGTTGAGGAGAGTTTATCTAAATCGAGAGCTTGGAGAACCGATTTGGAGTCTGTGAGCAATAACGATACAAGTGACTTATAGATACTAAATTCTGAAGAAAAGAAATTAAGTCAACGACAACCTCATTGAAATGTACCTCTAACTCAAATTGGCAAGACTAATATTACTGAGAACCGGTCATCTTTTATAAGACTTTATGGATTTACAAGGTTTGATTTAATGAGCAAATTGCTGTAGATTTCCAGTGTTATGATTCATGACTAATTTTGAAAATCTTTAAATGGCAAGTCTTATCCTTCACTTTTGATATGCATAAAAATGAAGTTAACATTTAACTCATTTTGTTTTGATGTCTTTTACTATAGGAAGAGAAGGCAAAGAAAATCCCCAAAAGAGCTCCGACTGCCTACATGTTGTTTTGTAATGCACACAGACCAGCCATTGTGGCAGAAAATCCTGGAATTGGTCAGTTTTTTTTTTTCATTCTTTTTTAAAACACGTTTTTTCTAAGTCAATCTCTTTTAAGTTGAATGAGGATGAAATTTTATTTGTCGTTTGTTTCATTTTTTTTTCTTTAAAAAAAAAATATTATTAGCCCTCTTATATCATTAACTCAGAGCTAGTCATTTATCGAAAAGCTCCTCATGGGTGGGGTATTCCACTTCTCAGCTTAAATGCTTTTAGTTTAGAGACTCTCTTTAAAGTATGATATTTGATTTTTTTTAAAAAAAGAAACAAAACTTTAAAAAGAGACCTTGTTAAAACATATGGAAGAAATATGCCAGAACAAATATTTGTATTTAGATTAATAATAGGGATGCACAAACCACATTTTGAGAATAGACGATTTTCATTGCTCATTGGAAACTGCTATATAATGATTTTCTTGTAAAATCTTTTCGCAGAATACGTAAATGCCTGTCTTTTTCAGGTATTTCTATACAAAGGACATTTTGCAACTAATATGTGCAAGATGTTAAAGCAGTTAAAAAAGATTGTACAACTACTAAATTAGAAACATTTTTGAAATGTAACATCGCATTTTAGAATATTTGCAAGTGAGCTTTTCAATTCATACCAAGTCAATTCAAGTACATCTTTTTTGGGTTTTTTTTTGACATTTTTGTTACACAATTTACATTTAGTTGAAGATCATTTTAATTGTTTTATTCTATTTAATCCAGTTTTACAATATTAAATGATCTTTTCTTTTTTTTTTCAGAATTTGCGGGTATTAGTCGTAAACTAGGAGAGTTATGGCAGACTCAGTCTAACAAACAGAAATTAGTAAGTCATTTTCAATTCTTGGTCTTAATACAAATCACCCTTAATCAAGAAAAAAAAAAAGAAATAGATAAGAAGATAATATAGCAATGACTATCCCGCACAAATCTTTGGGCCTCTTTTTCGCTCACGAAGTGCCCGAATTCGCGTCAAAATATGGGACGAAGCCGTTTCGTATATGCTATTTTAAAAAATGAATTACGACGCTGTTTATCGATGAATATGACTGAAAGTTGGCACACAGTTAGAAAAAAGGTCATTTTAGATTATGCCAAGCGACAAAACTCGTGCGATTACCAGAAGACCGTTAAAAATAGATTTTTACTCTTTGGAGTAAAATATTTCTAAAACTACCGGGCGTGGAGGTTTTGTCGCTGACAAGGTAATACATGAACATTTCTTCTTTTGGTTGTAAAATTTCATATGAATATGACGAGTACTTTTCCCGTATTTTACAAAACACCATCCTAATTTGCTCTTCAAGTTCCAATCTTTTAATCCACTTATTACGCAAGAAACAACCAAAGGTCGAAAAAAAATGCCGAAAAAGCGTCCCATATTTTCGCGTTTTTTTCCTCTTTGCGGGTCATCCAAATAAATGACACCTTTGAAACAGCATAACTTGTTTATTTATGAATGGATTTTCAAAATTCAAAAACATTTTTACTCAGTGGAGATAGGGCTTTGATTTTAGACAAATTTTTCCTCAAAAAGAGAAAAAAAAATTTTTCATAGTCATTGCTAGATAATATATGATTTTTGACTATTCAGGAAATTATACTATGTTTTGTACACGACTTCTACGACTGTGTAAAGCAAGTTGTTTTATTATTAGGATAATACATGTTATATTCATATGCTGTTGAAAATGTTTGATTTTATATGAAAGTGTGCCGTGGGTGGTGGTGAATGTTTTCCTATCAATTAGTATGTAAACATGTAATACTGTGATTTACCTCCTAAGATAGCATATAAACTATACGGAGCATAAAATGCCCATCCTTTGATTCTTATCCAAGAAAAATGGAAAAGATCCAATTTAATCGGACATAAGTTATCCAGTTGTAGATTGTTCACAAAAACAATGGCTTTCTGTTTCCACGAAAACTTTCCAAGATTACATTTTCTAGTTAGATGAAATATTAGATACCTACATTTTTTTGTCAATATTTTTTTGTCCTCTTTATAGCAATGGCGACGAAAGGCACAGCGTCGGATGAAAAAATCGAATCTCATCTCAACAGGAAAAACAGGGGGTAAAGAATCTCAAGGTGGACCCTCAACATCTGCTCCCGTACCTACTGCTACTCAAGGGGTGGGAACTCTCAGTTCCACCAATAAGAAACTGGCTCTGATGCTCCAGAAAAGCAAACCAGTGGTGGTGGAGGAGGGCCCACTCAGCCCAACAAAGGTTGGTATAGAGTCTGGTTCTGGTACAATGGAGCATGATGATATTGATGATAGTAGCTATGTGAGTATATCCTCTTTCCCTTTTAGTTTTTCCAACCTGTGTTGTTTCCGTCTTAACTGACTCCTCACTGACAACCCCCCCCCCCCCCCACCCCCTCCACCCTCCTTTCGCATGGAACTGCATCCACCTACTTACCATTCTAACACACTCATCAATGGAAATTTTCCACGTCACTAATATTTGAATCAAGAGGTATGTTATATTTTATTTACGCCCATGATATATTGCTAGCCGAAAATACTTAAGTTTGGAATCAACATTTATTACTGCATTATTTAATGATTAATTACAGATTGATACTGAACAAGCTCAAGTTCTAAATAGTGTAAAAGGATGAATAATTGACTAGAGAGTATGCTATTCGTTTTGGTAAAAAATTAAAAAAAGAAGAAAATTCCTTCTTTTTTTTTTTCAAAGTTGTTTAGTCATTCTATCTTTTCTTTTCTCAGCAAAAGATCATTATTTTCATTAATTTTATATTTTTTATTAAGTAGGTATAACTCAAAAATAAAATGCTTTTCTCAAAATTATCTGAAAGAAAATGACCCAGAACTAATTACAGTTTCTAAAAAAAAGAATGATTGAAACCATTTAATTGTTTTATGGGTTTTTGGTGTTTTAAAATGTACCTGAAAATAAAGTCCAAAAATGATCATTATTGGGTTATTGGATAGTTTGATACATTCTAATGAGGGCTTTGAATCAAATGTATTTTATAAATATTGATTTTTATTTGGTGAAGGGTTACTAATGTGATAGCATACGGCCAACAGTCCCGATAAAATTGGAATGTCCTGATTTTGTACTCTGGAGAAAAAGTTAAAAAAAGAAAAAGATTTGAAAATTAAATTAGACTGTTTATAAGTAAAATAAGGAACTGACTCTTCTGGCATATCTCAGGATTATGTTTTTTTAACTAGTTAATTAAAACAAGGAATAGACTACAAGACAGTATAGCTGTAAATCTAGATTATATGTTATAAAAGTCCAAATATACTACCATTTTGGTCATGACGGTAATTCACGCTAGGATATTCCGTTTTAGCTCGTTGAAACGTTGGCCGCTATGTGATAGATATTTTTTCTTTATCTTCAAATGCATGAAATTTAAAAACTAATGTAAAGCATGCATATCAATGTTTAATCCAGTTGTATGTCTATAGCCTGCAATGGAGAAGTCGAAATCAAACTTAAAATTATTTGAAAAATGCAAGATGATTTGTCTACACAGTATCTCTCATTCCAGATTTGCCTGAAGCATTTATATCGAATTCATCATCTGCTTCGTTGATATAGTGAAAACGTGAAATATCCACAACATTTCTCTTTATCAATTATATTGGAGAGTAATTCAACTTCCGTCAATAAACTTACTTTCCCGATCTTCAAACAGCATTGCTTGCATTTTTGCCAACATTGAATAAGTAAAGATGCTTTTAAAAATATAGATAATTGTTGCTCAAGATCACATGTGTAGAAAAAATATGTTGCCAATTTTGTGACTTTCTTGTTTCAAAAAGAGACACTAAATAACACAAGCAAACAATCTTTTTTAAGTTGAAAAATTTTGACTGTATTATTGACTGTTTATGCCATCCTCTCAACTTTCACTCATCTTTAATGTCTCATTCATCGTGTTTTGTTGACAAAGGGGAAACCTGAAACGTCCACATCATCAAATTGAAGCTTCCATTCCATTTGTCTACTGGAAGAACCGACAGGACATCGGATTGATACACAGATGACTCATAAATGATTAAATTTGATTTTGCCTGGATTTTTTTTTTTTTAGGTTACACATCATTTACCCGCCCGCCCCCCTTTCTTTCGCTTTTTACTTAGCACTATCTTTTCAGCTGGATGTAATTTAGAAAATAAAATACTTTGTGATAGACCATTGTCTTATTAAGAGACTATTAACTAATTTGTTACCATCTATTTTATACTGCAGAAATACAGAATGGATGCCTTTACTAGTCTCAGTGCCTTCCATTGTAAAATGACTTCTGATACATTCCTCTATGGAATTAGTATAATACTTTATCCCCCTTCCCTCACTCTTTTATAAACAATTCCTTTTTCATGCTGAATTAAAACATGATTCAATATACCAGGAATTGCACTATTCAACTTCTTTAGAGTGTTTAAAAACTCTGAATCTGAAACAATTGTTAACTATATTAGAGTGAATAGTAAATTTAAAGTGATGTATTAACGTTTTCACTGTTCTTACTTATAAGCTGTTATTTTCATTTTAAAAAAATATATTGCTTACATTCATTATAATAGTTTTCTGAACTGCGTTACAGAACTCGTTATTACAAAATTTGATGAAATGCGTTACGCTAACTGGTATATAACAAAGTTTTTTAAAATGTGTTATGAGAGCAGATATAAAAGTTTTATGAAATGTGTCATGAGAGTTGGTTATAACAAAGTTTTCCTAAATGTGTTTTGAGAGCTGGTTAATGTTGTTGTCAAATTAACATCAATTAACATTGCCATTGTGAATTGTATTAAATTGAACCCAATGTAAACAGATTATGGCTAATTTAAAATTTGGTCATTGAGCAATTGGATTTGTTTGAAATAGCGTCTGTTTTCTAATACAATGAAAGCTTTTTTTGTTGTCAGCTTACTTGGAGACAGCTTTATAGACTTTCCAAGAATGTAAATAATTATTTGTCATCTAGCACTGTGCTATCAAACATTATATTTTACAGTCTTTGTATAATTGTTATCTGTTTCTAACATCATGATAATCGTAAAGCATACTTCTCAACGTAATTATTCCAATTTTAATTTCTTTAATAACATTTTCATTTACATTTTAAGCTATTCAAAATTTTCCAATGAATTTAAAATGATAACCAGCTTTGTTATTTACTGTTTTAAATTTATAAGTTTCTATGCCTATCTTAGGTTTTATTATGAATAATAACTAGCATATTGATGTAAACGATAATGCATATTGTTGTATTTGTCGATTTTTCACAGAATTTCAGCATAGAGCCACTTGATGTTGCTGCTCATTTAAAACTTCTGGGAGAGTCACTGAGCATCATTGGCATGCGACTGCAAGAACACAAGGTAAGTTGAATATATACATGTATTGAGTTGTAATTAGGTCTGGTATATATCACAATAACAAGAAATGAAGTGAGTAAGAAAGTGCCAGAAGATAACAGAGAATAAAAACTTCATGGCAGCAATGGGGGCTCGAACCCGCAACCTTACTGGTATGACAACTCTGCCTGGCCGGGGAGATTGTGACTTTACCGTATGAGCTATCCACAACCCAAATAAGGTTGCTTCAAACCTTAGTCTAACTAGAGCCTTCATCACAACTTTTGTTTGCTTATTGCATTTTTGAGTCTTAATTAATAGGATTCCTGCATGATTCATTGTCAATGTTTGGAAAGATACGCTTCAAATATAAATTTAAATGGAATATTGAGAGAAATTTGTATTTATGAATAAATGTTGATTGAGCACATTGAGCTGAAATTTGGTGCTTTGTTTAATATTATTACTATTATTATTATTATTATTATTATTATTATTATTATTATTATTATTATTATTATTATTATTATTATTATTATTATTATTATTATTATTATTAGTGTTATTATTATTACTATTATTATTATTATTATTGTTATTAGTTTTATTATTATTACTAATATTCTTACTATTACTATTATAATTGTTGTTGTTGTTGTTATGGAGCGAACAACTCTTTAAATGAAGACAAAATTGTTAATTTTCAAGACCCATGTCTTTCTATGCATTCATTTTCTCAGGGAATGATAGCAGTCCAAGGCAGTTTGTCAGTGTTACTGGATTCTTTGTTGTGCGCTTGTGGACCGTTACTCTGTTTGACCCAACAAGTGCCGGGCATGGATGGGTGCTCTCCCTTGGTTCATGCTCAGACATTGGACAGCGTGGCATACGTCATGCCAGGATTATAGAAATACACTACAGACCTGTCTACTATTAGGAAAAATTCGTAGAATTACGACATTCTGGTTCCAATTTCAGAATGTCATGAGCATTTACTAGTCATTAAAACTTATTGAAATTGAAAGTTGATGCTAGACTACACAATTTTTAATAATTTTGAAGTGTTATTTAATCCTTGTGTAAGTAAAATGTTACTATGTTTGACCCAACAAGTGCCGGGCATGGATGGGTGCTCTCCCTTGGTTCATGCTCAGACATTGGACAGCGTGGCATACGTCATGCCAGGATTATAGAAATACACTACAGACTTGCCTACTTAAAGTTAACTATAGCGACTACTATTTTTATCTGTTAAAAATTACGAATTTTTGAATTTTCAAATAGGCAGGTCGGACACTATCATGGTTGTAAATAGAATCCTCATTTTTGCCACTGTCATTGTAAATACTTGTAATGCACCACCTAACTGTTACTGTGTTTTGGGTTATGTTGAATATGATTTTATTTCTATTTAAGCCTCATGTGTTTTTAATATGACATAACTCAAGGGTGGATTTTAAAGTAGCACGGTGACAAATATGGGAGCAGGCTCTGGTGTAAGGCAAAGATCTGAAAAAGTGTGTATGAAACAGTGCCAGACAAAGTAAGAAAGAAAAATACAAGAAAATTACAAGAATTTGGATTTTTTTTTTCTCTTGTATTTTTCTTTCTTGCTTTGTCTGACACTATTTCATTCACTCTCTTTAAGATATTTATGGATTTTAAAGCAACCATAATTTGTGGAGAAAGGACTAAATTAAGAAATGTGTGTGTGTGTTTGTGTGTGTGTGTGTGTGTAAGTGCGTGTAAAAAAGGGTGGAAGAAGAGAGCATTGTTTTTATTGTTGATAATGGAATATTTGATATTTGTCTTTATGTAATCAATAACTAGTCTTTTCTTTGTCGAGTGGACATTGATGAAAGCATCCTCCACTGGAGTTTGTATATTCAATCCAATGACATCACTCGTCTTTGGATTGGGCTATTTAATTTTGAATTCTTGGGAAACATTTTTAATTATTACGGAGACGTTGAAGTAAATCCACTGGCCATACCGTTCTATCCCAAACATAAATTGAAGCAGTAAATATCCTCATTTGTGAAAAAAAAAAGATGGAATAACACTCTCTATCTTTGTTCTCAATTATTTACTTTGTGACCTATGCATGCATTAAAAATACATTAATGCAAGATCATGAGTCACCAGCTTAATGATCCCCGTGAAGAGTGATGATGTAATTACACAACACGAGAGAGACAAAGTTCAAAATGCACTAAATTTAGAAGTTCTGCCCACAATGTCGATTGTTAAAGAAAGATGAACAAAGTGGACCTAGTTACATAGATAGATGACATTCTCAAATCAATCCAATTATTTTGTCTTCTAAGTTTTAATGAATTCCTTATTTTATGAACGATTTTGGATGAGAATGGGTGTAATAGTAAGATAGAATCACGATTTTTTGGGTCAGAAACACTCATTATAATTTAAGATTTCCATTTCACAAGCTTGTGAAAATCTTAAATTAAAATTTGTGTTTATAACTCAATTAACGTGCTTTAGTCCTGTATTAAAGCTACCACCTTTGTATTATAATAAAGATAAAACGTTCTGAATGTTATTGTTGTGTATCTTGCAAGTCATTGTTATCTTACACTTGTTGTTTTGATATGAAATAAATTTATTATAATAGATAAAGACTGCTGTTTACTTTGTTGAATGTGTGTACTATTAAGTGAACAATTATTTTTATGATTTTGTAGGTCATGACTACTCTTCTGTTCATCAAGAAATGAAAATCACTTTATCATTATGTTTTGAGAGTAGGAAACTTAGATTTCAGATATTCAATAAGTTACCACCTAACAAGTGGAAATTATCTTAATCGCTGGATATTTGAAAATTAAATGTTTTATGGCTAACATGAAAACATCTTATTCTTTGTTAGCAAAATTGCCTTTCATTCTGATCAGTTCTTGATGGATGTCCTTGACCTCTCCTCATAAACCAATAAAGTCAACCGTTCAACGTCTGTCCTTAATCTGGAATGGGACTTAATTATTTTATTTTTCGATGTCATGACCACAATCTTATTCCTGAAGGGTATAATTCTTTCTTTGTGTTTCTTGATTAATCATCTCCACTATATATGTCCATTTTAATTATATATATTACAGGTATTTGAGTGTAAGCCTTGAGGCATGGATCCTGTATTATATAGAAATTTTTAATTATAAATGTTTGGTGTATCTATTTTAGTTTATCCCTTCAGGCAGGGATTTTATACTTGTGCCTGGTTGGGAGTTTCAGATGATCTGAGACACACCGCAAGAATAGATTGCTCATCAAATTTATTTCTAGTTTTAATTTGAATTTGTTTTATTTTAACTCTTTATTATGTGGATACAGGATGGGGTTCCTGACCTCCCATAGTGGGCAGGGAGGCACTTGCTGTGTCTTCCATCCCCCGATAGCTGCTTTCCAATTTGCCTTTTGTCTTGGAATGAGATTACTTGGTTTTGTCCTGGCCTTGGCTGGGAGGGAAACAGTCAAATGTATAGTCATTGTTTTGGGAGATGATATTTTTTTCCTTGTAAATCATCTGTCTATTATTTATTATATTAGTAAAAAGCCCGCAATTTCGTGAGGAAAGAACTATTTTCATTCGATACTGTACTCACCATCATTTAATGAGGGCAGATCAACGGTGAAAATACAAATTTAAAGAATACTGGGGATGTAGGAGCATTCGGAATGTCTACCCTTTACCCAACTTATGGAAAAACAAACACCCTCGCACCTTTAATAACACTGATCCCTATTTGTTCTCAGTCTTACTTTTTCTTGGGTGCTTTAATTGTAATTCTAGAACTTTTTACTATCCCATTTTCTTCCTTTTTACTGGCGCTGATATAACCTAAATGTGTTGCAAGCGCCGTAAAACCCTTAAAAACAAACAAACAAAACAAGCACCTTTAATAACACTTATGACTAACCTCTCGAGCTAACCATAATAGAAAAAAACAACTCTCGAACTGCTTTGCACTACCTTTCAATACTTAACAAATCACAATGGCGGCCGAAAATCAAAACAATGGTCAAATTCGGAAATTTTAAACTTTCACAAATCTATCAAGGTTTGTTCTAGAGTTTTTAAAATGCTTCTATATAATGACAAACTGAATAAATAAGTGCCTGACAAAATATCAACGGTGAAAATACAAATTTAAAGAATACTGGGGATGTAGGAGCTTTCGGAATGTCTCCCCTTTACTTAACTTATGGAAATACAAACACCCTAGCACCTTTAATAACACTTATGACTAACCTCTCGAGCTTACCCTAATAGTAAAAAAAAAGAATCAAAATGGCGACTGAAATACCTGCATGTGATCAAGTGAATAATATCACTATGAATGCCACGGTTTGCTGAAAAATGCCAACACACACACACTTACACACACACACACACACACACACACACACACACATGTATACACCACACACAACACACACAAACATACACGCAATTAGAACATACTACTACATAACAAAACTGATCACCGCTAAATCAACAACACTACGGAAGTAATAATAATACTTGATGTCATAAATAGATGACGCAAATTGACAACTTTTTACAGTGTCAAAATTAGTTGATTTTGAGAGCCAAGTGTCGTCGGTACATATTTTATGATATTATCTGTTTGACTCAACGAACTTTCGAACTGACTTTAAATTATAAAAGGAAGTCAAGTTATCTATTTATCTATCTGTAAAAAATACATTTCTAATTTTCAAATCTTTCAGTAGAGTTGTGCGCCGTATCAATTTTTTTATTGACTCAAATAAGCACAATGTTCTCTACAATGCTATATTTTTTAAAGAAAGGATTTGTTGTTTTGAATTTATAATGTAAGTATTTGAGTGTGTTCCTCTCAGTGGGATCCTGTGCTCGTTTCTGGATGAGACTTTAGGTGATCTCAAACTTAAGTACATTGATGGTATGCTCTTGGAATCTATTCGCTATTTGTACCATTCCCCTTTGTCTTACTTTTTCTAGGGTGTTTTAATTGTAATTCTAGAACTTTTCTACTATCCCATTTTCTTCCTGGCGCTGATATGACCTAAATGTGTTGCAAGCGCCATGTAAAACCCTTTAAAACAAAACATATTAATATTATGTGCTTGCAAGTGCAGATAAACTCGAGATTTGTAATTCTCCCACCATCTTCCCTCTTCCTCAAGCTGATTTTATTGCAGAGACGATGACAGAATATGGATAGATTCTCTTTATTCATCTTCAAGCAAAATTTTTCTTCATGTCTATTTTAAGGGAGACTTGAATAGCCCAGACCTTGCAAAGTGAGACATATTCGAGGTTATGCAACATGGCAGGGAAATTGAACTTGGTATTTCTGGGTATGAAGCAAATATTATATAATAAGGCTGTGCTTGCTGTCCCCTCCTGTGTTGCAAGCATCGCTGAAACTGGAAAACGAAAACAAATACAGTGCAACCTCGATATAACGACATCGTCGGGACCGGGAAAACGTGTCGTTATAGAGGGATGTCGTTACAGAGAGGTTTCCTATGTGTGTATATCAGGAGGTGTTTTGGGTCTTGTGTAGTGAATGTATACTTTTTCATTTTCCCTCTGTAGTTTATCCGGGCTTGGCACTGGCATGCATTGTATTCATCATACGCATACATGGCCACATTAAATTTTATTTTTATTTTTTTTTTTTTTTTAAATTTTTTTTTGTCTTTTTTTTGTGTGTTTTTGATTTATTTATTTATTTATTTATTTTTTTTGGAAAAAGAAGCGTTTTCATTGGCTACAATAAGAACGAGCTCTGGGCTTATTACAAGTAGACAACATACATAGAATGGAAGATACCACTTGTAATAGTTACGAACAATTTCATGGTAGACAAACACCTTCAAGGTTTGTCGGACCAGAAATGTCGTTATACAGGGTTTTGCTGAAATGTACGTCGCTATAGAGGGGTTTTTATTACTAATGATATATAGTAAAATAAAATGGGACCTGAGTACCATGTCGTTATACCGGGAATGTCGCTATAACGGATGTCGTTACATCGGGGTTGCACTGTAGATAGTTCTATTTTACAGATGCCTGTTGCTCACTTCCGCTCGCGGGTGATTGTTGGAAACTGGGCGGTAGGTAAGGCATTCCAATCCCTTGTAGTTTTTGGAGAGAAACATATTTTTGTCTATATGTGTTGGCCCTTTGCATGTAAAGCAACTGCTCTAGTAATTCAATTATGGAGACCTTCAAAGATCTTGTATAACAACAAATTTTATCAAAGACATAATGATCTATGAATATGAGCGATAATCAACCCCCCCAAAAAACAAAACAAGAATACAATTTATAATTGACCAACGATATCCTGATATGAGGTATACTGGAATGGGAACATATTGGAGTTGGAGAACAACACATTTCTCATGAACCTCGATGTCATCTTAGACCACACACTATCCTGCTCTCAGGACACAAAGTCAACAAAAGCAAAGATGGCCACAAGAAACAGCCTAAGAAAACTGACAAACACTACATGGAGAGCAAATCCAAAAACAGTCAGGACAACCGCACGGCCCTCTTCTATTCATCAGCCGAATACACCTCACCAATCTGGGCAATATCCTGCAACAACAGAACGATTGACCCCGATCTACATAACACATGCCGGATCATTACTGGTAACTTGAAACCAACTGCAGTTCCAGTCCTCCAATTGGCTGGCTGGCATTTCACCTACCCACATTCGAAGAGCCACTGCTTCCGAAGCCCAGAAATATAATCAGGAAATGGGACTCCAGGCATGACCACAACCCAACGACAAGTAGACTGAAGTCGAGAAAGAGCTTCATGACGGAAGAAAGCATCAACCCTGACCATGCAGCTGTCTACAGATAACTGAACAAGTGTGTATGAAAGATACCAGAAATGGTACTTTTCATACACACTTGTTCAGTTCTTTATCTTACACCGGTGCCTGCTCCTTAATTTCTTAATTAGCTGTCTACAGACTTTCCACATGGAGGGAGTGGAACAATCATGCAAATGAAGCTGTTGAAGATCCGAGAGAAGAACTGCCCAACAGAACTGAGCTCCCCAGGAATGAATGGGTAACACTCAACAGAGCACGGGCAAAACTTGGGAGAACAGCTGGAAGCATGAAAAAGTGGGGGTTGTGAGTCCAGCTTGTGTGTATGTGGATGTCCAGAGCAGACTCAATATGGGCTCATTGTTGTCATGGAAATGTTAAAGTAGGCCCATAATTTCCTTCTGGTGTCAGACCTGCATAATATGTTCACGTCGCTCATTACAATTTTGGATAGCCATACTCAAGGCACATATACATTTTTATTTTGAAAAAAAAAACACCAACAAAAAACCATATAAATGAATTGCATGATGACAAACTGAGCAAATTAATTTCCCCAGACGATGACAACAGATAATCGATCAAATATTCCAATCGTCATTCGCATTCCCTATCGATAGTGCAGTTATCAGACGGCATATAAACTTCTGATACTGCTTCCTTTTTGCGGGAGGCGAAAACGAGGCAGCCGGTAAATTTGGAATGAACATGGAATACAAGTTGAAAGGATCAAAATCAGGAATCTAAAGCTATTCTCCTCAATAAGGATTAAACTTAGCTCAAATTGCTGGGCCCCTTGTGTGGAATGACCTGCCCAGAAGGTTAAGAGAAGCAAAATGTATTGATAGTTTTAAATCATTGTTAAAGCACTAGTTTTTTACCGTTACATTATCATGATATTGATACGATATTACATACACTGCTGCTATTGATATAATTGTCGTATACGTTTTATATAATATGTAACTTTTGTAGATTTATTTGTAACACGCATTGACCATCACATAGTGATGAAAATGCGCGATATAAATGTCACGTATTTTAATAATAATAATAATAATAATAATATAATAATAATAATAATAATAATAATAATAATAAAATAATAATAATTATTATTATTATTATTATTATTATATTATTATTATTATTATTATTATTTTATTATTATTATTATTATTATTGTTATGAAATTGTGTTATTTACGCTTAACATCCTATTTTTGAAAACATCAAGTTCACCTCGACATATTGGTGGGATCCTCTGACAATCCCAAGGCGTGCAGGAGGTCGCTTGCTGTGTCTTTCTATCCCCTTATATCTGTTTCCTGAGTAGCCTTTTGTCTTTATCTTTGAATGTGATTACTTGGTTTGTCCTGGCCCTCCTCCTGTTTTGGAAGCATTAGGGTGTAAATTCTTCTTGATGGGATCCTGTGCTTGTATCTGGGTGGGAATTTTAAGTGATCTAAAACAGAGCACATTGATGGTTTGCTTTTGGAATCTACATCTGTTCCCTATTTGAAGCATTCCCATTTGCTCTATCTTTTCTAGGGTGCTTTCATTGTTAATCTAGATTTATAAAAAACAAAAAACTATCCCACCTTCTTCCTTTTTACTGGCACTAAAATGACCTAAAAGGGTCGCAAACGCCTTAAAACCCTTACAAAACAAACAAACAAACAAACAAATGCCGATATGATACCATTTTGAGACGACAAGTCTCATATTCTATGACGCAATAAATCTCTGATTACTGAACCTATTTTTAGAACATGATTGATGAGGTCGGTTTTTGTCTGCTCCTGCTCAAGTGACATAATTCATATTAACTCCATTGATCACCCTGTAGACTAGTTAATTTTGGGTGGCTATAAAGAGATTACGATCTCAATATGCGGTTGCCGTCATAAATCAATGCTGCCGTCATTGTGTGAAACTTGGTTACCAAACTACTAAGGCTATTCTTGATCATGGTGATGATGAGAATGATAATAATACATAATAATATTGATCATGATGATGATGATGATGATGATGATGATGATGATGATTATTATTATTATTATTATTATTATTATTATTATTATTATTATTATTATTATTATTATTATTTGGTGATGGCGACGATGACATTGATAATAACAGTTGTTGTTGTTGATGATGGTATAGTGATCATCATAATCATCTTGATCATCATGGGTAGTCTTCAAGGAAGGATTATTTTACTCTTTGAGTGCTGCCACTTCTGCTGTTCCTCTTTACCTATCGTCCCTTTGTATGCGGAAGTCGGTCTTCTTCATTGTCCCAAAGAGACGGGATATAATCGTTCATCTACCATCTGTGATTGTCCTAAAATGGTGGTATGCAATATTTCTTTCCTTCTTTTAATTCACAAACAGAGCCAATAAGACCCTTGGCTTACTTTAAAGGAATTTAAAAACATGTAACAAAGCGATTAAATCAGTCGTATACAAAGCACCTGTACGGCAAGTCCTTGAGTACGCAGGATCAGTTTGGGACCCGTACACAGCAGATTATAACTCGAGAAAGTAAAAAGACGCGCTATCCACTGAATAACCAATAAATATGACCCTGACTCAGAACCATTGGCACAATGAGATCACTTGAATAGGATTCAATAGTCTGATGTCACGGCCGCCCAGCAACCAGCAGCTTGGTCCTAAACAAAGAAAATCGGTCCTTTTTATTCATCATGCTGGTAGGAACTTTTTCACATGTCATGTGATCAGAATGTACCAAAGTCAAAGCGTGATCAGATTTATAATGTTTTTCTCCTCTGGATACACTTTTATGGTCGTCGGAGAAGTATTTTATAATGGCGTCCGCCATTGTTCCGATAGTTTAGAACCAATTACTGTTACTATGCGTCATTACGAGGGAAGTGACGTCACGACTGTTGAAGCCTTTTGCCTACATTTGCCAGCTGCTGAAAACAATCCAGGTTATCTGCTCTTTACAAATACCATCATGCCCAAATTATAATTTCACCAAACCAAAATCCACAACAGTCAACACGCAGACATAGCACTCGTACCACCAACTCTTTGACATACACAATCAACAAAACACAACATTATATAGACAACAGAGCTGTTTCCCCTCGAACCATAAAGGAATGGAACAATCTGTCAAAAGAAATGTTGACATCACCGAGTCATGAACAATGGGGATGATCTATATTACCTTTCCATGTGCTTGAGGTCATTGGTCACATTGCAAAGTGTGCTCAAAATGACCCATAATATATTAAAGTAAAAATTATTCACAGTACAGTTTGAGAAATATCCAACGTCACAATTGGCCATTTTGCTCAGCGTGACTCATGGGTATGTTTACAACTTTCATAAGCAAAGCCGCGTGTTTACATTTATTGAGAAATGTCCAATCGTTGTACAGCAACAAATCATGTGACCGATGACTCGGTGGGACGAGAACATGAATATAGATCGCTCCTATTATTGGCCGCTTTGAGCGCGTACAACGTTGCGCAAGTGCTTGTCGCCATAGTCAGGGAGCCAAGTCTCTCTATCTCGCAAAATAAGCGATTTGAATATTAGTGAAAGATATACGTTTTGCCCCCGGTTTTTTATCATTAGCAACCTAAAACTCATCAGAAAATGCCTGAAGCAACTTCAGGAAATAGGGCAATTCAACGACAGGGCCCATTTTATGTTGTTCGCCATGGGTACAAAATTAGGGGTATGGGTTGACAAAAAATTTTACTGCATCTTTATTTTTCATTTGATTGTCATAAAACTTGGTAAGTGCATTGCATATATGTATACAAAGACATTTATGACAAAAGTTTTGTATTTGTTTTGAAATTAGACCGGTGCCAGTAAAAAAAACTTCAAATTTTGAAGAAAAATGCAAAATTTTGGGTTGCTGAGTTGAAATGTCTAAAAGTCAAAATTGTTATTCTTCAAATCATACATTTTGGATTGAAATGTGTTCTGCAGATGATATATCAATTTTATAAACCGCAAAGTTGGGCTGAAAGTGTGGAAAAGAGTAAAAATTCAGCCAAATTTAACTTAAGAATATTCTTGGCGAGAACTAAAACATAGCGGACTAGTACATTTTGTTTGAGTTAACATAAAATTCTACAGCTTCTTTATTTTTCAACCGATTGTTATGAAAGTTTAACAGTGTATAAAAAATAACTACATAAAAATACGTGAATTATGAGGAACTAACCTGTAGGGAAACTTCCACACCTCTTTTGAACACATTTATTGCGGCTAAACATATTAGAAAGGCAATCAAGGAAAAAGAACTTAGACAGAAGGCAAAGAAAATTATTGATCTTTCCAATGAACGTGCTGCTCAACTGATACCAAATGAACTTTACAACGCTTTAGCCTGGATTATCTTTGACAACGACTCATCTGTTGCTGCTGACGGAAGAGTACAACTGGACCAAAGGAGCCACAAGAAAGTGTTATATATTGCACAAGACATATTGGCTGCTGCTACAAACGTGAAAGTGCCTAAGCAAGTTTCTCTGTCTATGCATGTTCTAAAAGAAACAAGGAATAAAAATATGCTGTCTATTTTAAATAGATTTGGAAACGCTATTAGCTACGATGATGTTCAAAGATTTATAACAACAGAAGCCGACTCTATTGACGAACAAATGGAGACAGAAGGAATTTTCATTACCTCATCACTGAAAGAGGGGAGGTTTACACAGATGGCTTTTGACAATTTAGACTTCAGTGATAAAACCAAGGAAGGCACATCTCTTCATGCAACCACTCATGTTATATACCAACACAAAGATGGCCCTACATCACCCATTAAAAGCAGTGTTTCGCTCAGAAAGGGAAGGCGGAGATCCGTAACAAAAAGTGTTTTATTTCAACCAGAGGAAAGCCAGTTGTCTAGATCGGACAGAAGATCAGCAAGATCAGGGACCAATATTCTTCAGGATTATGAACATATCAGTGATAATGTCTATGAGTTCCAGGGCATTCGAGGTGTTTGGTTAGCTCTGAAGTTGTGGGGTGTCAGTCATACTGAGAGTTTACTACTGCCGAGTTTCGATACCTTTCACAACTGGAAACCTACAAACAACCGTTGCAAACATCCATTCATGATGGACCAATTTTTCCCCAGTCCTCTACAAGTTCTGATGTAGTAAAGGTGTCACTTGATTATTTCACTGAACTTTCCAGAAAACTTGGCCAAAGAACGATTATAACTTGTGATCAAGCTATCTATGACAATCGCAAAAGCATTCACCATTAAAGAAAAGCTCCGGTATCCTCATGTCATTCTCCGACTTGGCGGCTTTCATATTGCATTTAACTTTTTCAAGCAATCGGATTCTTTATGAAAGACAGTGGCATTGAGGAAGTGTTCGTTCAAAGTGGTTTGTGTGGCGCAGGAACAGCCAACAAAATACTAGCCGGAAAGGATTATTATCAAAATCTGTTGTACCATGCGACTGTTGCAAATGCTATGCTGCTACTAGAATGGAAAGCTTTTGAAAAAGAAATGACAAATAAGACCAACAATCACTTCATGGAACTGGTTGACAATCTTCAACAACTCAGACTTCTCGTCAGTCAAAATTGCATTAACACTGAGCTAGTAAAAGAGCTGACAGAAAAAGCCGATTTGTTACTTCAGTCAATGCAAACAGAATGGGCGGAATATCAGGATCATCAGGGAAAAACAGCTCGCTTCTGGACTATGTATGATGGCGTTGGCTGCCCGAAATGAAGAAGAACACGCAGTCTAAATATAAAATCAAAGAACTGAGCGATGTCAACTTCGTTCCTTCTATCTATTATTACAGAGCGTACTGGAATTCGGCTTGACAAAATCCATCGAGTACTGTATTATAAAAACTGGATGATTTGGATGCTTTCAATTAAATAGATAGTTAAACAATGAGATTCGGGTTAGGAAGTTTTCAGGCTTTTTTTGAGGATGAAAATGAACATAATTTTTTAAATGACAAAATCTACAATATTGATGCTATGCGTTTAGATAGAATGCTCACAACAGCCTGATATAACGTATCACCATACAAAACTGTGTAAGCGTAATCTGTACGTTTATAGTCTGATATTTTATGAGAAGTAATCCCCCAATTGCGGTCTATAAACATCAACAAAGAGCCGAGTGCGTCAATTTCATTCCTTTTATAGATATATATCGTACTTTTGGTAATTTTAACTTAACAATCCCTTTTTTGGTATCTAAGTCACCCCCGTTTGGGAACGATGGATCACAAATACTGTTATGATGTATGAGTTGATTATCACCTATGACTGGATTATCGCCATTCAAACACAAAGAGCGATAAATATAATGCCGTATTCTAATTGATTGATTACTGAACCGCTATTTATAGAAACATCTGTCACTGACTCATGTCACTGTATGTCTGCCTTAATATTATATAGACGAAGTCATTATTCATTTAACAGTAAAATTGAAATTACAATCATTAGCACCAGGACACATGTTACCCCCCCCCTCCCCCCTCCCCCCTCCCCCTCCCCCCCCCCTCCCCCCAACAAATTGAGCTTTTATAAAGCTCGACCTTTGACAACCCGACTTTTGCGTTCCTCCAATGACACCACCCGTTTGGCTATCCTACGTATTCGTACAAAGGCGGGAACAAGGTCATTTTCTCATTTTGGTCCGTCTGTATGGAACACCATTCCACAGAGCATCCGAGAATCCAAATCATTGTCTGTTTTCAAGACATCCTTGAAAACATTTCTTTTTTTTTTTTTTTTTTTTGATGTCATGTATTTTAAATATTGTTTTGTGTCGATGTAATTTAAAGCGCCAAGAGCCTCATTGTTTTTGGATACCATGCGTTCTATTATTATTATTATTATTATTATTATTATTATTATTATTATTATTGTTATTATTATTATTATTATTATTATTATTATTATTATTATTATTATTATTATTATTATTATTATTATTATTATTATTATTATTATTATTATCCACTAAACGTGCACAGAGTGCTTCACACATTAAGAAAACCAAATGACAGCACTGCAATGGAATCCATCCGCAACAGGAAAAAAAGGATGACCAAGGTCAACATGGAGGAGAGAACTTCTGGTAGAGCTGGATAGGTCTGGGATGCGCTAGCAGAAGATGTCAAGATTGGCAATGACAGAAGAGAATGGTAGAGTTTCATCGGTGGTCCATACAAACTGTGAGATGAAGACAATAAAGAAGAGGCACACGAATAAACACGGAAATAGAACAACAACAGAGACAATGCTGTTCTCGGCTATGTGCTCATTTTATACCTGAGTAAGGTGAGGAAAAGTCAGAAGTCGTACCGATCTGGCACATCTTTGATTCTTACCCAAAAGGCTATAATGTGATCTTGTTGTGTATGACACTCGCCTTTGGATCGAAAGGTCCAGGGTTCGATAATCGCACTGGGAGCATTGTATTGTTGAGCTCTTGGGAAACACTTTATACTCACATTCTCTCAATTTATTCAGATGTAAAATGGGTTCATGTACGTTAACAATATTATTTGTCTCTGTCCGAAAAAAAAAAAAATTGTGATATCGCCTTACGCGCGTCATGTCTCGTCCTTCATGTTAAGTGTTGCTGTTGGCTCTGGACCCATTTTTAATCGCTTTGAGCACGTTTAGTCGATTATATTGCACTGTATAAAATCACAAATTTTGAAAGGGGTCGATCTCTAAATCCCATCGCGCTTTGTCTTGAGCAAGTCACCAAGTTTTATATATCTCACCTTGCCATTTACCATTTGAGATATGTATAAATGGAATCTTATTTTTAAAACTTGCATTATTTAAAATATCATTTCGTCTAATTGTCAAAACGACAAAAACCGTGCGAAATGGTATTACTGTTGTTGCTTTTGTTGTTGCTGTTTCTTGTTGTTGTTGTTGTTGTTGTTGTTGTTGTTGTTGTTGTTATTGTTGGTGTTGTTGTTGTTGTTGCTCTTATTATTGTTATTCTGTTATAATGATGATGATAATAATAATAATAATAATAATAATAATAATAATAATAATAATGATGATGATGATGATGATGATGATGATAAAAATAATAATGATACTAATAATAATAATAATAATAATAATAATAATAATAATAATAATAATAACAATTTTTAATATTATCATATTATTATTGTTATTATTATTATTATTGTTATTATTATTATTATTATTATTATTATTATTATTATTATTATTATTATTATTATTATTATTATTATTATTATTATTATTATTATTAGCTAAACAAATAGATAAATAAAATTCCCATAGGGGAAATTTGTTTCTAGTATCTAACCCAAGGGAATACTGGAATGGCCCAGGCGTCAGCCGCAGTGCAGACCGCAAATTGAGCTAGGGCGAGGTGACTTGCTCAAGGCCACACAACGTAGAGGGTATTCCAACTCGGTACCTTTCGGGTACGAAGCAAAGACTGTACCGCTGAGCCATGCTGCTGTAATCTGGAAAATTTGTACGTATTTAAAATTAGGCCAGAAAACTCGTCCTCCAAATATCGATCGATTTAAATGACCCTCATCCTGGCAAGCGAACTCCCAGTTTGAGAGTTTTGCCAAGATAGGGGTCCTTTATTTAAATCGATCGATATTTGAACGAGTTTTCTGGCCAAATTTTTAAATACGAGTTTTTCCAGCCAGACTACGACAATTCACTTTGTAAATGTAAACTATGAAAAGGTCATCTTTTTATGTCTTTTTTTTTTTATCAAGATACCCAAATTCTTTCTATTTATTCATTTATTTGAACAAATGGAGGCGTTGGCCGACATCGGATAACCCTGCACAGAATAAATGATGCATTCCGAGTTGGTATGTCATTGTTGAAAAGCAGCGGTTGTTTTAGAATTGAGATTCTCATGAGAGGCGATTGTGAAATGTGGTGGGACTATCATTATTGGCTTTGTTGAAAAATCAGTCAGCACCTATTTAATAGGGATGCGTCAGGGATTAAAGTACATTTGTTTCCCGATTTGACGGGGGATGCGGTCTTTAATTCATATTTTTATTTATTGATTGGCTTATTTGAGAAAATTCTGAAACTTGAGACATCTAATATCCTTTATAATAGCCCACGCGCTCAGGATATACAATCATGATATCATCACAAATATATATGGGAGCAAAATGATCTAGGTTAAACGTTACTTACCATCGAAAGGTGCGTATTTACATGATATAAAACATTGGGTGACAACAAATAAATTAAAGTTGAATTATGAAGAGACTGAAATTGTCGTTTTAGGTCATCCCACTATTATAAATTTTATTGGAAATACCAAATGTAACATAAATGGCTCGATTGTGCAAAGTTCATTCGCTGTTAAAAATCTCGGCATATTTTTGGATGAGAATATGACATTAGACCGCAGATAAAATATATTTCTCATTGCCTAAATTTCCAATTTAACAGAATTGGTAAGATTAGAAACTACATAAATACAGATGTGACAAAAACCTTGATTACATCATTGGTTCTTTCAAAACATGGCGATTGTAACTCTCTCTTTTTGAACCTCATATGCGAGAGAATACTAAGGCTGCTAGGAAATCGAAACAATGCTGCAAGATTCATCATTAAGCGCAGCAAGAAATATCAAATGCGTTACCTCTACGAAAAGTAGCTTCATTGGCTTCCTTTATGATAAATTGGGAGTTATATACACCAACCCAATCCCTTCACTCGTCATCCGATGGAAAATTGCTTGTCACCCAGTGACATATTTCTTACGTGTCATGTGGAAGACGATCATTTTCTAGAAACATCCCAACCCTCTGGAACAAACTTCCAAAAGAAATACGGCATTCTTCATTGGACGATATGTTTAAAAAGCATCTTAAAACTTTGTTATTTTCCAAGTCGAATTGTTCATGTCCATGCAAAGCGCTCTGAGCACTTTCTCATGATATGGAAGAGCGCTCAACAAAATATAATATTTATTATTATCAGATAAACGTTCCAACATGAAGTTAACCAACAACAATAACACAGTCTTATTTTGTCAAGATGGTGGTCATTTAATAGATATCGATATATTTTGTAGGACGAATTTTCTGGTCAAGATTTTAAAAACATGTTTGTTTTTTAGAGTAGGGTATCCACAGGTCATCAATTTTTTCCTTGCTTTTCTGCTTACCTATCGTTTAGTTAGTCACTCAATCTCGTATAATTAGTAATATAAGGATTGGAGACGTAATGGTATTCTGAGATATGAATATTCTGGGTTCGAGCTCCGCTCAAATCGGAGCATAGTTGAGTCCTTGGAATAGGATCTTTACTTACATTCCCATAAAATGAGTACCTGACCGTTAACAGTGTTGTCACTGTCCGCAAAAAATTGAAATATCGCCCAAACGGCGTCATGTCTTGTCTTAAATGTTAAGTGTTTCTATTGGCTAGGGACCCCTGGTAAAGCGCTTTGAGAACGTTTAGTGGACATTGCGCTATATAAATGCTCAAGTTTGGGCAGCGTGGCTCAGCGGTACGGTCTTTGCTTCGTACCCGGAAGGTACGGAGTTCGATCATCCGCGTCTGCATTGTGTGACCTTGAGCAAGTCACCTCGCCCGTGCTCAATTTGAGGCGCTGCACTGCGGCTGACGCCTGGGTTATTCCAGTCCTCCATTGGAATAGATCCTATAGAAAAATTTCCCCTATGTGATGAATAAAGGGAATTTTATTTTTATTTCATTTTTATTTTTAAAAATGTTATTGATAAATCCGTTTCATGCTGCTGAAACAGGGATACATTCTGGCTGATAGACCATGTTGCTAATTTGTAAAAAGACGAGCATTTATAAAGTACTTTCTTCATAGAGAGTTCCTTTAAAACAGCCACACTTGACATGTATGACGAGACATAACAGGATGCCTGTAAGGCGTTATCAAACTATTTAATTCGTCAGATTTAGCGACCTGGTACTCATTTTCACAACTGGGTGCGGTGAGAGAATGAGTAAAGAGCCTTCTCTAAAGTTACTCAACTTTGCGCCGGGTCTCGAACCAGGATCCTACCGGCCCGAAGACGAGTATCAATCCACAGGACAACAGTGCCACACACACACACACACACACACACACACACACACACATACACAAACACACACGCATATACACAAGTTCATTAAATGATCTGTAACAAAACAAAGATCATATTTTCTGCCTCTCATTACCAAATATCCGGTTTATCCATTACCAAGGGTCCCGACTAAAGAATTTAAACTTGAACCATCACAGGAAATTGTACATTTCAGGCTTTATCACTGTCATGTGAGTGGGCGATACAACCTCAATATTTAATGTGAGTCGCAGGATAATTTTTTTTTCGATTATAACAATGTCTTTTACCCGGTCGAAAGCCAGGGAATTTCAACCAGACCATTAAAAATTAAGATGGACACCAATATTGAAAGGAACAAAATGAAAATGAATAAATAAATTTAAATAGATTTTTAAAAATCAAAGAAAAAAAATATGTAATAGATTTTTTTTTTCTCAGTTTTCGAATTGACGTTTGTCCTTATTTTATTCATTATTCGATTCAACATGATACTCGCGTTTACAAATCGAATTCAACTAGCTAACTACCAAGGGTCACAATTATTAAGCGCTCTCTTCACACAGTTTGATTGGATTACACTTAGTTGTCCTTGTCATCTCGAATCGTTGTCCTTTGAAAGGGTGTGGGCGGTCTACTATTATTGGTATTATTATGGCGTGGGAGTGTCAAAGGAATTCCTAAGAGCTTTGTACTCTTGTGCCGTGCTCTGATAAAACTTTTTAATTTTTAATTTTGGCCAATTCACATCGCTGTTACTGCTCTCTTGGTTTTATTGTAAGGAGTGTCGGGTGAATACAATTTAATCGAACAACGCCAGTAAGGGGGCAAGGCAACACTTTGACTATTAATTATTGATGCTCAAGGTTGAATTGGATTCAATAGTCTGATGTCACGTCGCCCAGCAACGGCGGCCATAGTGGTTCTAAACAAAGAAAATCGGTACTTTTTATTCTTCATGCTGGCTATAACTTTTCATGTCTTGTGATCAGAATGTGTAAAAGTCAAAACATGATCAGATTTATAATGGGTTTTTTTCTCCTATGCATACGCTTTTATGCTCGTTGGAGAAATATTTCATAAGAGCGTCCGCCATTGTTCCGATAGTTTAGAGCCAGTTACTAAGTTACTATGCGTCATTACGAGGGAAGTGACGTCGCGACTGATGAAGCGTATTCGTTGCGTGGGAAACTGTGTCGTTTGTTTTTCTTATCACTAAATTAAGATCGATCTCGTGATGGCGTGTTGTTCATCGTTCATTTGGATTGTGTATTTTTTCCCTTTAAATCTGTCGTGTTATTACGAAAAAACTTCAAGGTTTCAGAATCTTTTTTTTTAAAAGGTTGAAATGAATAAATATGGCTTTGTTTTTAACCAATTAAACTGGCGTACTCTGGAAAAATTCGTATTAAAAAAAAATTGGCCAGAAAACTCGTCCTTCAAAAAGCGGTCGATTCAAATGGCATTTATCTTGGCAAAAACGGTCAAGCCTGGGACTTTTTGAAGTCCCTAGTTTTAGAGTTTTTTCCAAGATAAGGGTCATTTAAATCGATCGCTATTTGAAGGACGAATTCTCAGGCCAAATTTTTAATAAATACGGGTTTATTCCAGAATAAGGAGGTTAACTGGTTAAGAATGTTTTAAATGAAATTCAAAGAAACACATATAAACAATACAAAAAACCCCCTACAAAATCAACAGCATTAAAAAGAAAATGAAACCCTAAAAAGCAATCAACAAATTAACTACAAACAAATTAAAAAAGAATAAAAAATATAGAAAGATAAATGAAAATTACATATTTTCGAAAGCACAGATAGATATCTAGTTCTTTTGTACCACGATAAAAGTGTGCTAAATTGAATAGACGTCTAAGCGTCTCTGACACGAAATGGAGAAAATGATGACTTAAAATGTACACACATTTTTGCCTCTATAACTTTACTTTGCCTCTGTCGTCGTCCTCGTCGTCATCATCATCATCATCATTATCATCATCATCATCATCATTATCATCATCATCATCATCATCATCATCATCATCATCATCATCATCATGTCGAGTTGTCTTAGTCATTTTCATAGCTATGATATAAAAGTGGTAAAGACCTAACATGAATAATACATGCTTTTGAAATCATTTGTGTTTTTAAAATAATGACATGCATCCTTTTCATGAAAATTCTATTTTGTTTCTTATTGATGACATGCGTTTAGGTAAATTACTCACAACATCCGCCAGCCAAATTATTTACACGTACACACAAAATTGTGTGTAAACTTAAGTGTTTATCATCTGATTGATATAATTTATCATTAACAGATGCTGTGTAAAAATAATAACAAAGATCTGAGTGACAGCATCCTCTATCCTTCTACACAAATATTCTATTTAAAATCCAAATTCTTGATTTTCACTGTTAGATTAAAAAAAAAACAAAAAAAAACAACAAAAAAAAAAACAAACAAACAAACAAAACAAAAAAAAAACAACAAAACAAACAAACCCAATTTCATTTGACTTATTGGGGCAAAACGAAACATACCATTTTTAATTGTTGACAAGTCTCATAAGGTCACGATTAGATTAAAATAGCTGAACAATCGTCCCGCCAGTCGGCTAATAAAATCAATTTGTTACTTTGGGAGTTTTACCGCCGCCACCTTTTAACCAAACAGTTTGTGGGCGTTATCGGAACATTAAAAAAAAAATAAAAATCTTTTAATATAGTGAAACGAAACCTCCCCACTTTATTGAGACTTTTGTTTTTCCAAGCAACAAACAGCTCGTGGGCTGAGGATGAGAATTACACAATTGGGAATGAGATTAGCGGAAGAGTAGCGGCCCTTGATTGGACGTCACCCATAGTCTCAAACGTCACCGGCGGAAAAGTTATAGAGCAGTAAAGTTAGGTGCCCCAAACGTAAACAATAACGAGTTGCTAGTGATTTCCGTTAGGGACCGGAATAATTTACGCACAATATAGGTCTCCCAATTTTGTAGTTTGAGTTGTAGGCAATACACTTTCAGTATTGAAAATATGTTTACATAAAATCTAACAGTTGCAGAAATAATAATATAAGGCTAAATTATTATGAAAATCAGGCTCCGAATAATTCTCGTTTTGTTCACACCAGCGCAATAATTTGCTCTGGTCTAAAAATAGATAGACTGTAACTTGTGATAAATTTTAGAAAATTTTACCTTTTGTTCCACAAAATATCCATATCTAGACATTATTTGATGCATGATCGAGTATTTATGAATATGTGTTTCTTTGGCCACATAACAGCCAAATTTTAAAGGTTATTTTCTTTCTATTATTTACATTGGAACGTGAGCTATCAAGACAGGAACATGTGGTTTGCCACGTGCTTCTCAACCTTTGTTTACGTTTGGGGCACCTAACTTTACTGCTCTATTAGAGAGAGAACGTCATGTTGGTTGTGCGCATGCGTCTCTCTTCCTCGCTGCGAGGACGAGAGACGCATGCGCACAACCAACATGACGTTTTCTCTCTCTAAAAGCTTTTCTGCCGGTGACGTTACAGACTATGGGTGACGTCCAATCAAGGGCCGCTACTCTTCCGCTAATCTCATTCTCTATAACCCAGTCCTCGGGGATTCGGCGGTTCAAATAAGTGGGATATCGTGCTAAAAATCGTTTAAAGTGATATATTTTTTATTCTTTGTATGCTTAAAGGTCCTCTTGCTCAATAAGCAGAGCAGTCAATTCATTCGCAAAGTGGCGTAGATCAAAACCTTATATTTTTTTGCGTTATGTACCTTTGTATGTAAATGAACGTGTTTTGTCACCTTATCTGCACTAATAGCCCTAAAAGCACAAATGTGCCGCAGTCTGAAAACACACGTAATTACAGTTTTGTTCCGAAGACTAGTCCTTTTTTTTTCGTTTCTTCTTGAGCTTTTATATAGAGCAATATCCACTTAACGTGCTCAAAGCGCTTTACAAGGGGTTCCTGGCCAACAGCAACATTTAACATGTAGGACGGGACATGACGCCTGTTAGGCGATATTAATTTTTTTTTCGTACAGAGACAATGCTATTAACGGCCAGGTACTCATTTTACTGGTGTGCAAAAGTGAAGAGATGGGCCTGAAACTAAATGTTAAGAAAACCGAATGCATGGTGGTCTCAAAGAATGTCAACAACGCGACCTTCCACTTGTCAAGCAAAGGAGAGACCATCAAACAAGTAAAGAAATTTAAATATTTAGGCATTATCATCACCCATGACGCACGTGACATAGAGGATAATAAACAAAGAATAGCAATAGCAAAAAACGTGTTCCATAAAATGCGACCAGTTGTGTCAAACAACAACAAAAAGTTGAAGACCAGAATGAAAGTAGTAGAAACACATGTTATCAGTACCCTTTTATACGGTTGTGAAACGTGGACGCTTGACAATGAATGTACGAGGAGGTTAGAGGCATTTGAGATGTGAGTATATAGAAGAATGTTGAGGCTCTTATGGACAGACAGGTATACGAACGAGGAAGTGTTGGAGAAGGTGAGAAAGGGAAGAATATTGATCGATACCACCAGAAAGAGGCAGTGACGGTTTCTGGGACATGTGTGGAGAAGAGACAGAATAGAAAAGTTGGTAACATCTGGGATGATCGAAGGAAAGAGAGCTAGAGGAAGACAAAGAATGACTTATTTATATAACCTAAGAATGGCCAAATGTAATTTTTAAAGCAATACAGATTTCATGCGCACCGCATCACGCAAGAGCACAAGCCACGATGGAGAATGATGATCCAGTTTTTGGCATCCTTTTCTTCTCACCCCACCCCCTCCTGACGTTGTACTTATTTTCAAGTATGATAATTTAAAATTGATACGGCCTCATTGTAATGGACGTATCTACACCCAAACCAACGCAAAAAATTATCTGTTACAACAATATTAAAAGGAGCCCATGATTCAGTCCGGTTATCAGATCTGCAAATATATACATGTCGCCCCCCCCCCCCCCAACATTGATACCAGCTTGACTCTGTGGGTCGCAATTGAATTACAATCGATCGCACTTGAATATACATTGTTTGAATGCGGCTGTTGGCCGGTTTTTACTCGCCTTTCTTCCATTAGGCAGCAATTCCATTCGACCTGGACGGGACAGACAGTACTTTGAGAATGCTAACGTCCTATACAGTGGATGGAAATAACAATGTGAAATTGAATATAAACTTCAATTTAATAAACGAAAACAGAAAATGTTGACGTTTCGGGCTTTCCCTTTATCAACAAAACAGGATGAATGAAACGATACAGACGAATGAGATAATGTGACAGTGGCGTCGCTAAGGTGAATAAACAAAAACATCGATGCCCCATCAATGTTTTTGTTTATTTACCTTAACGACGTCACTATCACATTATCTCATTCGTCTGTAGTGTTTCATTCACCCTGTTTTGTTGATAAAGGGGAAACTCTAAACGTCCACATTATCTGTTTTCGTTTATTAAATTGAAGCCTACATTCAATTTGACATTGTTAATTATATCTTCGAGCAAACAATTGTGATTGTCCGTGCTTACAGTATCCGGGATTGAATACTGCTTCACGTCCGGATGGCCCGGAGGGTTACTTTCAGTCAGTCAGTCAGTCAATGACTGCAGTATTGGGTAGCTGGGTTAATCTTTGTTTGTTTGTTTTGTTTTTAATTGTGGAAATCACTTAGCTACAAGACCAGCATCCAATCGAACGGTTAACAATAAATATTTATTGCAATTACGCATTTGATGCTGCAAAAACTAAGGCAAACTTTTAGGACATATCTACATAAGCCCCATAGGTCGAAAATGATGGAAAAATAAAATTAAGTCAATTTGGAAATTGCTTTTCCCCCCTAACAATCGTTTATTTTGATATCTATGTAATTTTAAAAATGAGCTTTTATATAGCGTCACATCCACAAAATATGCTTTACAATGGGTGAAAAGTCAACAGTAACACTTGACATGTAGCACTGGACAATACGCCTGTAATGCGATATTGTCATTTATTTTATGACACAAATAATACTGGTCAGGGACTCACTTGTGGGGCAGCGTAACTCAGTCTTTGCTTCGTACTCGAAAGGTACCGAGTTCGATCACCTGCCGCTGCGCCGTGTGGACTTGAACAATTCACCTCGCCCTAGATCAATTTGCTACGCTGCACTGCGGCTGACGCCTGTGTTATTCCAGTCTTCCCTTTGAAAAGACCCTAGTGACAATTTTTTACATATCGAATGAATAAAGGGAATTTTCTTTCTTTCTTTATTTCTTTTATTTACACCTGAATATGAAAAAAATGAATAAATGAGTATAGGGTTTTCTTCAAATACACACCGTTACCTTTACGCCGCCCACAACAGGACTCGAACCAGAGACTTTCAGGTCAGAAGTCACGTGTCCCATCACAAAACCGTCAAGCCATACAAATCCTGTACCCATTTAAATGAAATTGAAGACATTGGAGATATCCCTATGGAAATGACAGGATAAGAAATAAGATCCTTTTTATATTAAACGCAGACAGTGTGGGAGTTAAGTTGTTTAAAAAGAAAGACTATCTTCTCTTCTTTCGCATTCCTCTCACTTTCCTTTTACAGCATCCTCCTCCTCCTCCTCTTCTTATTCTTTTCTTCCTGTGCTCCGGCTACCAACGCACAACCACCTTAATCTGCCTTTCCATACACCAATTCTTAATATGCCTCAGCATCCTTTTCTTCTTCTTCTTTTCTTTCTGTCTTTATTCAAGAAAACTGAGTTTCTCTGGTTCAAGACAAAAAAGTGAGCATCTATATATACATATAATGATGATGATGATGATGATGAGATAATAATAATTATACTAACACTAATGATAATGATAATAATGATAATGATAATAATAATAATAATAATAATAATAATAATAATAATAATAATAATAATAATAATAATAATAATAATAATAATAATAATAATAATAATAATAATAATAATAATAATAATAATTATAAACTCCTAGATTTCCTGAACCGCATTTATATGACCGCATTTATATAAGGCTATTTTGAGACACATTATATAAGCTTCAAAATAGGTGCATGTCCGGAGGTCAAATGTTTGGTTTGATAAGGAAGATTTGAAACGGAAACAACAAAAGTTCTTGATCATTGCTGTGTCATGCTTCGGATCTACAGTAAAACCCCAGATGCACGTGTTAACAGATCTGACAATTTTGGGCTTGTTTTAACAATGTTGTAATGGACAATATTTTGCGTTGGTGTGAGAGTATTTCCATTACAACAATGAGACCATAACAATTTGGGATATCAGACCTGCAAATAAGTACACGCCGGTAAAACCCCGTACTGCCGCCATACTGCCATGGATAAGACTACATTGAATTCTAAGCTGATAGAAATTGTGGACTATGAAAGGAAATGAACTAGAATAAAATAATAACTTCAAAAAAGAATAAATTGGTAAACACGGAACGTTTCGGGCTCAAAACCATTAATAAGCCAACAACAACAACAACAACAAAAATCAGAACTTACTTATCTGAACCAGCGACCAGCTGAGCTCTAGCCCTTTCTGTCTTGTGCCATGACGTAGAAGTTAGACGAAAATACCCAGTAAAAACAACACTGCCGTACTCTAGAAAAACCCACATTTAAAAAAAAGATTGGCCAGAAGACTCATCCTTCAAACATCGATCCATTAAAGTGACACTCATCTTGGCAAAACTCTCAAATCTGGGACTTCGAGAAGTCTCAAGTTTGAAAGTTTTTGCAAAGATGAGGGTCATTTAAATCGATCGATATTTAAAGGATGAGTTTTCTGGCCAAATTTTTAAATATGAGTTTTTTCCATAGTACGACAGAACAATACTTGACGATAAATCCAGAGACGGGAGAGACGTTTTATCTGGATTAACGTGAAATATCGATTGACTGCCGGTGAATCTCATATTTTGATCGTATATCAGATGCATACCGTGCGCATCGTGGTGTTGAGAATTAGCCAGATTGAGTTTGACCTTATAGCCGGGGAGGGAGGGGGGGGGGGGAGGGGGGAGGGATAGCGACGTTTTGTTGTATTTATGTTTACTGTTAATACATTGAATCAAAACAAGGTAAACAGCGATGAAAATAAATCTTGTACCTGAAATATGTCAGTAACCCGTGAGATCGTGACTCATTTAATCCGCTGTCATTTTTAGTCCGAGGGAGGGTGGGGGGTGGGGGGTCCGATGGCGCAGTTGGTAGAGCACTCGCTTCACACGCAAAAGGACCGAGGTTGATGCCAGGTGAAGTCGATATTTTTTTCCCGTCCCCCCTATCCATCCTGAAGTGATTACGTAGCTGGGTTTGTTAGATCTGGCGGAAAGTACTTTGCGATAAATTGGCGTCCTATCAAAAGGAAACGAAGCAATTGCTATTGTCCGTTTCAAGTTATGGAAACTGGAATAAAATCTGGCTCCATGAGCATTTATTGAGGATATTGCACTGTATAAAACCTCCCGTTTCAATTTCTATTTTTTAAAAAAATGAATCCATCTCTTTCTTTCTTTTACCAGATATTCACAACCCGTTGGATAAGGAGTCCAGTCAAGTATTCCGACTCACCACGTACCCCGTGTACTTGCCAGTCAGTACTCTATCAATTCAACTGCTCTCTTCCCCTTCCTCTCTTCCATCTCCCAAACCTCCTAACATTGATTGTGAGTGGTGGCTTGCTATTCGGCCATCCACCGACTAAACGCCCTTTTCACAATTGAGTGAATGGATTATCTACCATTTTCAGTCGCTTGATTGGTTGGTGGACAAAGAATAATTACAGATTCTTTCCACACTGGACCTTGTAAAGCGCTTTGAACACGTTTAGTGGATATTGCGCTATATAAAAGCTAAAAAAAAAAACAAAAAAAAAACAACAAAAAAAAAAACAAAAAAAAACGTGAAGTTGAATGTAAGCTTCAATTTAATTACAAAAACAGATCAAATGAACGTTTCGGGTTTCCCCTTTACCAACAAAACAGGATGATTGAAACACCACAGATGAATGAGACGTTCATTTGATCTGTTTTTGTAATTAAATTGAAGCTTACATTCAACTTCACGTTATCAATTATTTCTTCGAGCTTCGAGCAGCAACATTTACACTATATAAACGCTCAAATTCATTTTTTATTCTTATTTTATTTATCGCGGTGTTGCTGCTTGTTGTTTTATTGAGTTGTCTGATTTTGTGATTTTTGTACACTGGTCTAATCACCGAGAATCTCAAAAATAGTCTTTACACATGATGTGTTGTCCTCCTTATAATGTTCACCGTGATGGATATGACTAAGGGACAAAATCTGTGGTGAACGCATTCACCGAATAGCCAAATATGTTTCTTCTCAAATATTGTTGAATAAAGATGACCACCAGCTATTTCTTTGAAGCCTCCCGCGTGTCATTTAAGAATTGATGACAAGGTAAAAAAAATTGAGCTTTTATATAGAGCTATATCCACTAAATGTGCTCAAAGCGCTTTACAAGGGTCCTAGGCCAACAGCAACATTTAACATTTAGAATGGGACATGACGCCTGTTAGGCGATATAACATTATTTTTTTTTCGGACAGAGACAACGCTGTTAACGGTCAGGTACTCATTTTACACCTGAATACGGGTTAGAGACTGTGAGTAAATAGACTTCACCAAGGACTCAACTTTGCGCCGAGCGAGGCTCGAACCCAGGACCTTGCGATCCGAAAGCGAGTGTCATAACACAAAATCACATAGCTGTACAAGGTAAACTGGGGACCGTCTTATTTCATCGATTTAATTTGAAGATTACAAAAAAATCTAGTCAAAATGAGAGATAAGGCGATTTGTCAATGTACGAAAGTATTGATTGATTGTTCAGTGCAATTCGTGCGCTGTCTTGGAGTGCCAACTGCGTAATGATATTACGATGTCGATCATGCCCTTACGAGGTTTGACTATCGACAACCCGCATAGGAGTCTCGTTGGTACTCGTGTTGGTACTTCAATTGATGGGCAAAAATAAAATATGCTCGTCAACAGTCTGAAATCATCATCTCCTTTATTGCCATCGTCATCATCATCATCATCATCATCATCATCGTCGTCGTCGTCGTCGTCGTTATTGTTATCGTCGTCACCATCATAATATCATCATTATCGTATTCATCATTATCACCACTACCACTATCATCATTATCATCATCATCATCATCATCATCATCATCATCATCATCATCTTTTTCGTCGTCGTCATTGTCATCATCATCATCATCATCATCATCATCATCAAGACCGCCACCACCACCTTTACTACTCTTATTCTCATCAATAGAGAGAGAAAGAGAGAGAGAAAGAGAAAGAGAGAGAGAGAGAGAGAGAGAGAGAGAGAGAGAGAGAGAGGGAGGGCAGAGAAAGAACACACGTCTTCTTTTCACTACAATTTTATTCATTGAAAAAATGTAAACAAATGAAATAAATAATCCAGCATGTTGAAATCAAACCATGTTATTTAAGCATTGTGGCCGTTCAGCGACACTCCCTTACAAACCCAGTCATCACGAAAACAACAGTAAAGTGCCTAATGCTATAATGTTTGTTTCTCAACATGTTTGTTATAAATGTAAAAATTATACAAATTACAGGATGGAAAGATGAGTATATTATGACCAACGATTCACAACTATTTGTACATAATAGTACCGACTCTCCCCCCCTCTCTCTCTCTCTCTCTCTCTCTCTCTCTCTCTCTCTGTCTGTCTGTCTGTCTCTACTCTCTCCCTCTCGCTCTATCTCTCTCTCTACCGTTCTCTCTCTCTCTCTCTCTCTCTCTCTCTCTCGTCATCTCTCTTTCTATCGTCATCTCCCTGCCTGTCTGTCTGTTTGTCAGTTGCTCTCTCTCTCTCTCTCTCTCTCTCTCTCTCTCGATCTCTTTCTCAATCCCTCTCCCTCTCTCTTCTCTCTCTCTCTCTCTCTCTCTGCCTCTTTTACTCTCTCCTTCTCAATCTTTATATCTCTTAAGAATTTCTCTCCACTCTCTCTCCGTCGCTCCCTTATCTATTTCACTCAACACACATATACACACAAACACACACACACAGACTCTCTCTCTCTCTCTCTCTCTCTCTCTCTCTCTCTCTCTCTCTCTCTCTGTTCTATTTCTCCATCTCTTCAATGTCCGTGCTACTTCATCTTCATAATTTTTTTTCATGATAATAATAAGATTATCACAACTATTCGGCCGTACTTTGAAAAAACAAAAACAAACACTAAATCAACAAAATAAATAAATAAATAAATAAACAAATTTGGCCGAAAATTCTTCCTTCGCATATCGATCGATTAAAATGATCCTCATCTTGGCAAACACTCTCAAACCCGGGCCATTGCAAAATCCCAGGTTTTAGTCTTTGTCAAATTGATGGCCATTTTAATCAATCAATATTTGAAGGACGAGTTTTCCAGCCAAAATCGTTAAAATGTATTTTTAAAATACGGCAATGATATTGATGTATCGCATTGCAGATCATAGCCAGTTTTAGTAGGCAATGAATTCATCTTATCAATGTTATAATACAACTAGAATAACGAAATAAAACAATCAACATACTACAACAGATGCTCAAGAATCACCAATAATAAATATTTACACTAAACAGTAATTTATAAAATGTAACCAACAGCCTCAAAACGGTAACATATCGGATTGACATACATGCTTAATAAGAGATAAGCTATAATAAAATGTACCTTTATGGAAATTAAAATTTAGTATCACATCAAAAGACATCACCACATTCTCATATTCATTCATTTATTCATCCAATAGACTTAAAATAAAAACGCAAACAGCACACATTCTAGCAACACTATTAGACTATCATTTGTAAGTCAATAAATTTCTAAAAATATGAATTAACTAATTAGAGAATCTAACTTGTATATTTTATTACTGCTAATTAAATCTAGATTTACTGAATCATTAACGTTCAAAAATATGAAACTAAAAGAAGAAATGAATAACAATGTGAAATTGAATGTAAGCTTCAATTTAATATACGAAAACAGATAAATGTTTCGGATGTTTCGGATTTCCCCTTTATCAATAAAACAGGATGAATGAAACACTAGAGACGAATGAGATATTAACAAATAATAACATTAGCTATTAAAAACAGTGCTGATAAACTTTGTTTACTCCGTTTTCAAAAGCATCCAAGAAGCTTAATATTACACTCCCTATTCTAAAAAACAAAACAAAATAAAAACATAAAAAACAACAAAGAAACCAACACCCCCCCCCCCCCCCCCAACAAACAAACAAATACAATTCCCCCCCCCCCTCCAAAAAATAACAAAAACAAACATAAAAACAAACAAACAAAAAACCCAACAATAACAAAATATAATTGACAAACACAACAATACTGTCTTCTTTTGCTCGTTCATCAATATTCAATTATTCCCTTAGCGAGCGTTGTCTCTTCTCTTGTTGAGTTGCATTGAGCAATCTATAATCATTTTACTCCAGTGCGCTGAATAACAAATCCATTAAAAACAATTTTGGCCAGAAAACTCGTCCTTCAAATATCGATCGTTTAAAGTGACCCTCATCAAGTAAAACATTCTCAAACCTTGGACTTTGCACAAAGTCTAAGGTTTGAAAATTTTAGACTAGTTGATGATCACTTTAATCGACCGATATTTGAAGGACGAGTTTTCCGGCCAAAATTTTTAAAACGTGTTTTTTAGAGTGCGGCAATATAGTCCATTAGCTTTTATCCCATTAATGCGTTGCATGATGGTTTTATTATTATTATTATTATTTTTCGGAATATAGCGATAATTCTTGTTTAAAAAATTCTCTTTCGTGGTACAAAGCCCACGTTTAAGTGAATGTTAGAAGAACAACATTTTGATTAATATTACAGCTTTTAGAAAATTCGCCGGTCTGACAACCTAAATCATTATGGCCTTAAACCAACGCATAATACTGTCCATTACAACAGTGATAAATCAGGGCCGTAATTGTGTTCGGTTATCAGACCTTATCATAAGTGCACCTTGCTAAAAAGGAAATTTCCAGAGTCAAACTTTTCTTCAGCCAAAAGAAATATATGTGTATATATATATATATATATATTATATATATATATATATATATATATATATATATATATATATTATATATGTATGTATATATATATATGTATTATATATATTATATATATATATATATATATATATATATATATAAAATATATATATAATATATATTCAATATCTCAAGAAGGTACTATTAAGGTGGACTAGCTGCTGAAAATAAAATATATGTATAATAAAAAGATAATATGCGTTCTTGAGGACAAGCATGCAGTCTGCGAATTAAAGAGCAAACGCATAAATAAATAAAAATAAACAAATAAATTAATAGATAGAATAAAAAACCCAACTAAAACAATAGATGAATTCGTTAATAATAATTTATAAAATGACTATTTCTGATGATACGAACTATAAATTCACTTCTGGTAGTGACAGAAACACAATACCGACTTGAGGCGATGGGTTACGTGTATTATAATATACTTTACAGACAGTACTGTTTCGACTTGCCACGCCTCATCAGTTCAACATGAAAAAAACAATTGTTATGATGGTACAATATAGTATTAGTGTAGCAGTGTTGTATAGTATAGTATAGTATAGTATATTAAATATAGTATCGTATAGTAGAGAAGACTACAGCGTCATGATTATGCCCTATAGAAATGCTATTTATCATTATCATTTATTATAGAATAGTATAGTATAGTACACTATAGCATAAGTATAGTGTAGTACAGTACAGCATAAGTAAAGTATAGTATAGCATAGTATAGTATAGTATAGTATAGTATAGTATAGTATAGTATAGTATAGTATAGTATAGTATAGTATAGTATAGTTAGTATAGTATAGTATAGTATAGTATAGTATAGTATAGTATAGTATAGTATAGTATAGTATAGTATAGTATAGTATATAGTATAGTATAGTATAGTATATATAGTATAGTATAGTATAGTATAGTTAGTGATAGTATAGTATAGTATAGTATAGTATATTAGTATAGTATAGTATAGTATAGTATAGTATAGTATAGTATAGTATAGTATAGTATAGTATTAGCATAGTATAGCATAGTCTAGTATAGTATAGTATAGTGTAGTGTAGTGTAGTGTAGTGTAGTGTAGTGTAGTGTAGTATAGTATAGTATAGTATAGTATAGTATAGTATAGTATAGTATAGTATAGTATATCATTAGTATAGTATAGTATAGTTTAGTATAGTATAGTATAGCGGTAGTATAGTATAGCATTAGTAGTATAGTATTAGTAT
>NC_088360.1:11136390-11138890 GCF_034508935.2 Berghia stephanieae | reverse complement strand
CCAAATCTCCTTATTCCTCCTTTCAATTCTGTCTTATTATTTTAATTGTTTGTTTCTTAATATAGCGTTTTATGTCACAATGACCAGGTTCTAGGTCAGGGCTGGGACAAGATGAGAAAAGGTCACATTAACTGTTGCTGTTTTGGTAACCATCCGAAGTCTGACTGAAAGGATATGAATCCGGAATTAAGACGATGCCATCGCCTCCTGCCTCCACCTCTATTTTTGTCATATTATAATATATTATTCCCTGAATAAAACCAGTTTCTGCTCCCTTCGCAATCCCCGCGTTTTGATTTAACTTACTTATCTTAATGAGGGGCATAAATAATATGGAGGGAATAAAAGTAGGAGGTCACAACATAAATAATATAAGATACGCAGACGATACGGTACTCATTGCAACATCAGAAATCCAACTTCAAAAGATTGTTGACAAAGTGGTAGTAGATAGTGAAGCCAAGGGAATGGAAGTGAATATCACCAAAACAGAATGCATGGTAATACAGAAAAACCCCGAAAACAACAACACCTGCAATATAACGATTCACGGCGAGCATCTTACCAACGTAGAAAGTTTTAAATACCTAGGTTCAATAGTGACAACAGATGGAAGATGTAACCGAGACATACGAGCAAGAATAACTCAAGCCAAACAGGCCTTCATGGACCTGGGAAACATTTTGAAAAACAAACAGATGTCGTTCGGGATTAGATTCCGAGTCTTGAAGTGCTACGTGTGGCCAATCTTGTTCTACGGATGCGAAAGCTGGACTACAAATGCAGAAACACAAAAGAACATTGAAGCTTTTGAAATGTGGTGCTTGAGAAGGATGCAGAGAATATCGTATACCGCACACAAAACGAACGAAGAAGTGCTAAAACAAACATACCAACAAAGGAAACTAATGCCCTTAATAGTGGATCGACAACTATCCTTTTTCGGACACATAGTAAGGAAAGATAAGAATGAATACCTGGCAAGTTGTGGAAAAATACCTGGTAAACGCGCCCGGGGGAGACAAAGAAAAACACTCATAGACCAACTGAAGGGCTTCACCAACCTAACAATCCAAGAGCTGTTTGAAAAAGCAAGAGACAGGGAGGAATGGAGAGAGATAATTCATGCAGTATCCGAAGCCTGGACCAGGCATGGAACCTAGAAGAAGAAGAATCCTAATCAGTGACCAGCTGATCTCGATCTAGCCCTTCCTTTGGTTTCGTGTGAATCGAGTGGTCTATCTACCAACTGAGCACTGAGCTATCGATTATAATTTTTTTTTTAGAAAAATAGACCTCACTCCCCCCCCCCCCCTCCCCGGAAAAACGAACACAAAACAATAAGTAAGCAAACTTTTAACAAAAGACAACAAAAGACAACAGACTAACAGTGTCAGGCACTTTAACTAGGATATAAGCACAGGAATGTAGTTGGGATTCTAAAAAAGAAAACCAGAAAATATAGGGTTTTCAAAATACGGCACGGATCTCTAATGAATAAAGCCCCGTGTTTTGATAGCCTTTTATTGCAGAAAATACCAATTAAGGCGCATAATAGATGTCTGTTGAGATCTATCTTTTCCAAAAGAAATAAAAGTGAAATTATAAACGTATCGAAAATGTCAAGAGAAATTAGTCTAGAAATCGTATCATGAGCAAAAAGGCGGGAGTCCCAGGTTTGAGAGTTTGTGACAAGATGAGGGCCAATTTAATCGATCGATATTTGAAGGGCGAGTTTTCTGGCAAAAATGTTCAAAACGTGTTTTTTTCCAAACCTTTATCAATTTTTAGTTCTATACTCAGATAAGATGATAGCATAGCGTATTATTCTAATCCATTTCACATGACAAACATTCTACATGGAGTCCGTGACCAATTGAATTGATGTGACTGATCCCATCCTACTGATCCTTCTCCTCTGATGAACGAAGTAATTACAGTTCTATCAGATAGGAGGGGTCGATGCCCTGGTGGAAAGTAACCAGAGCGCATAGTGCACTATATTTAATCAATAGCTGGGAAGAAACTGAATAAGCTCTCCAGGAATGTAGAACAATGGTGAACGTAATGAAGACAGTCGGCAATCGCCTTCCTTTCCTTCATTCCCTTTGGTTATAAAATTGATTAAATAAACGTGATTATTGTTGGATTTGTAAATGTTACTAGAAGTCACGATTTACCCAGTAATGTGTGTTCACAGTAAGGTCATCTTATTTAACTTATCATTCCACCTTTAATTATTATAATAAAGCAAGCTTATATTTATTGGAATTCGATTACCCTCCCCCCCCCCTCCCTCCCTTAATCCTCAGGTGTAGTTTTGCGGTCAAGTGATGTGGCATTCGGTTTGGAAACAAATGATCGAAGGCTGAATCCCGAAGTGTTCGATGCACGTTGAGACATTGCAAAAAAAAAGACTATTCATATTTTCTCACCATATTTGGGTGCCTTTTGTTTTCTATCAAAATAATAACAGCTGTATTTCTATATATCTGTATGT
>NC_088360.1:11108890-11133890 GCF_034508935.2 Berghia stephanieae | reverse complement strand
TGATGAGGATGATGTTGATGATGATGGTGATATATTTGTTAATACTATTTGATAGACAATGATGGGAAAGAGAAGGAGAAAGCAGTGGCCACCACGTTAATATTGTTTATACCAAAATGTCTTCGTCACAAATCTATCTTTCTCTGTTAGTTTCTCCCCGCTCGCCTCTCTCTCTCTCCCAGTCTCCCTCTCTCTCTCTCTCTCTCTCTCTCTCTCTCTCTCTCTCTCTCTCTCTCTCTCTCTCTCTCTTTCTCTCTATCTCTGTCTCTTTCCCTCTTTCTTTCTTTATTCCTCCAAAATATAATTCATATTATACAAAACAATCGCCGCTATAATCACTGTCTACCACTACCACCACCATCACCACAGCTACAACACCCACCTATACCATAACCATTGTCGTTTTGTAAATAACTGATAAATAATAACAATTAAAAGTAAGCAATAAACAAAACAATCAAGCATGAAATTATATAACATTATAGCATGCAATTTCTCGTCAATATCAATATTTTCTCCAAGATTGTGATTTTATTTGCTTTTCTTTTGTTTATCACATGACATAAAAATAAAGTTCTTGGAACCATGAACATTTTTTAGAAAGTTTCTTTATAATTGTTTGGAACAGTACATTAGTTAATCTAGTTGCTTTAATAATTTATCCAAAATAAATAACAATGTGAAATTGAATGTAAGCTTCGGTTCAGTATACGAAAACAGATAAAATGGACGTTGCGGTCTCCCCTCTATCTACAAAACCGTTAACAACGCCACACCACATTATCTCATTCGTCTGTAGTGTTTCATTCATCATGTTTTGTTGATAAAGGGGAAACCCGCAACGTCCATTTTATCTATTTTCGTATATTAAATTGAAGCTTACATTCAATTTCACATTTTGTTTTTATTTCTTCAAGCTTCGAGCAGAAACATTTACATTAATTTATCCTATGACATTAAAAATAATTCTTGGAAACATGTAAATTATTGAGAAAGTTATTCAAGATAATTTGATTTAAAGAATTATTACTCAATTACTTTTTAGACCCGATGAATACAATGTGAAACTTCCTAAAGAGACAATGGATCAAAGTTATTGCGTTTCTAAGTGTCTTTTAATGCGCTAGTTATGTATTTTAAAATCAATATTTATTCTTTCTTTTATAAATTTAACAGGCACTTCACAACACTTGATGGCTGAAGCGCCGTCGATTAGTCTTGTTTATTGTTCGTAATAGTTAGCATCAGCAAGACATTCGTTTTGGAATGTGACTATTTATTTTTTTAAGCGCTTTGAGGCTTCGGCATGTAGCGCTAATAAAAGAACACTTTATAATTATTTATGACTTTTTTCAAAGCTGACGCCAACACGCGAGATTCGTGATAAAAAAGAATGTCAATGATAGATGTTGATAATAATAATGATAATTATGAGCAAAATATTACTGTTGATACTTTGATTTTATCATACTTATATATTATTTTATCCATATTTTCATAAGCAGTAATAATGGTATTACAAATTATCCATACTGATTATATTGATAATGATGGTAATGATGATAATAACAAGAAGAAGAACATTAAAACCCATAATAATAATGGAAATAATGATCTTAAGAATTTAAAAAGAATATGAAAACAATATCATTAATAATAATGATGATTTGTTTATTTTCCCTTATTGATGGTAATGATATTGGTGAAGAAGACAAAGAAGAAGAAGGAGAAGAAGAAGAAGAAGAAGAAGAAGAAGAAGAAGAAGAAGAAGAAGAAGAAGAAGAAGAAGAAGAAGAAGAAGAAGAAGAAGAAGAAGAAGAAGAAGAAGAAGAAGAAGAAGAAGATGGTGATGATGATGATGATGATGATGATGATGATGATGATGATGATGATGATGATGTTGATGATGATGCTAGTAGTAATGTTGGTGGTAAAGATGGCGTTCGAGATAACATCAGTAAAAGAACATCAGATTTTTATTTGTAAATCACAGCACAGGATGTTCCATTGTTGCAAGAAAATAGTAGTATGTATATAGCTGTAAAGTACTTTCAACAAATCCGGAGTTTTGGGAAACAAAATAAAATAAAACGTATTCCGTTTGAAAAGAACAATCCAGAAGAAACAAAATCACATCAAAGTACACTTTCCCTTTAATTTGTCTCGCCTTTTTTGTGCTTTAGTTTTATTCGTCTCCAAATGCAAACTCACACACCTGCGCTTTTCAAGCTGCAAAAGTTCCTGAAAAAGTTCCTTTACATTGTGGTTTGTTTTCGCTGACGTCTCCAGAAACGCACATCCCCATCTCTTTGCCAATTCCGCTCCTTCTTGAACTGATAATTCCCTGTTGACCTCATCGCACTTATTTCCTACTAGCATAACAGGAATACCTTCCTCATTTCCTTTCATGTCCACAATCTCGTCCCTGATTGGTTTGAGCTCTTCCAGCGACTGTCGACTGGAGATTGAATAAACCAAGATGAAGGCGTGACCTTTCGAAATGGATAACCTTTGCATGGCGGGAAATTGGTGACTTCCTGTTGTGTCTGTGATTTGAAGAGTGCATACTTGTTTGTTGCAGCTTATTACCTGTTATAAAAGAATGATAAAAAGATATTCAATAAATATTCCAGATATTTGAACATTACTCTTTAATGATTTGTAAACTAATATCTTATCTTTCTGAATAAGTATTCAATTAAGATCTCCAGTACCATCTTTCAATAATATAAAATTACGACATTTATGACAGAGTTTTAAAAAGTCCATCTTGTCCTTGTTTTCTGTCTTGAAATAAATAACTTCTTTTCTCCTCAATACAATACAGAAAAAATGGGATTACAATATAATCTGATAAGTAATTTTGGATAAAGTACCAATAAAATATTGTTTTTTAGAGAACCATAAAATACTTGGAATTGGACAGTATTTTGGTTTCTCTAACGGAAAATAACAATTGCTTGTTATCATTTGAAAAGGACTGTCAAATAAAGCGTAGGTAATATGAAAAATATACGGCTGATGTAAAGTGTACCCACCACAAGTACCCACCAACACTGATATATATATATATATATATATATATATATATATATATATATATATATATATATATATATATTTGACAAACCTCCTGGTTTGGGTGGTTTGGATGCAGAAAATCAAATTTACAGTCTACAAAATAAAATCTTTATAATCTGTCAATATATCGCAAATTACTCGGGCATATGTGTTAAAAGGCTTCATCATCATCATTGCCCTTTTCACCCTGGGTCAGGGTATAGGCCACAGACAAATAGGTTCCATCCCTCTCTATTCCGAGTTAATTTTTTTTTTATCTCGTTCCATGTCTTATCACTTCTCTTCAGCTACTTTAATTCTTCTCCATGTTCCCTGTGGCCTCCCCGTTGATCCTCTGCCCGGAGGGTTCCTGTCCAATATTTTTTCTATCATAGAGGAGTCATTCTTTCTAAGGCTGTGTCCATTCCACCTCCATAGTCTTCTTCCTATTTCCTCTCCCACTGGTATATGCTGTGTTCCTTCCCATACTTCTTCGTTCTTAATTCTATCATCCATTTTATTCTGAGTATCTTACGCATGCACCTGTTTACGAAAATCTGTATGCTCCTTATACATGCCTGCGATGCATTCCAAGTCTCACAGCCATACAGTAGGACAGACTTCACGTTTGAGTTGAAAAGTCTTAGCTTTAGTCGAAGGGAGATATTTTTAGTTCTCCAAACTCTGCTCAGAGTTGTGAATGCAGCCTGTGCCTTTCCTATCCGTGCTTTTGCCTCTGCTTCCGTGCCTCCATTCTTGTCAATTATAATTGCTTAATTGCACATTAATCGAAAAATGCTGCGTTTGCTTAAGTTCATGCATAACACAAGAATAGAAACCATTACTTAAAGCAGCAAAGGAAATCAAGCTACATTTCTAATCAATTAAGCAGTCCAATGTTGTTCAGCGTTATGAAAACAATTCAACTTATCCAGCCTTAGTCGTCCACTTCCGTGTCGTCCGCTCATATTCTTTTGTTTTTTTATTCATATATAGAAGGAGCGGAATTTACATCATTCAGCTCTTTGTTATTGTTTATAGACAGCCAATTTGATTATTAGTTCTCTCTTAATTTTATCAATCATAATACTATAACATTTAAGGTTACAAATTGTTTTGCGCGTTGGAACTTTATATCCGGCTGGCGAATGTTGTGAGTATTTTATCTCAACACATAGCATTCATTTAAAAAAACATTATATGAGATTGTGACAAAGCTCGCTTTAGTAACATTCGACAACCCCCCCCCCCTCCAATCATGTGAATGGACTGTGAAAAAATGGTGGGCTGAGTTGGATGCCTTAAAACTGTTGAAAAACCTCTCCTAAGTCATTAACAATATATACTGTATGTAATAATTCAGAAATGCACGTAACGTTTTGAAAACAAATTGATTTCTATAGCATCCAATCAGGATTCCACCAGTTAGGTTTCTATCAACTGCCTGCGTCGTATTCATGGCACGTATTCATAAATCGATTTGTACATTACAAATCTAATTGCTGTCCGTTCACTTGATTGGGTAGCGTGAGCGAAAATAATTGCCAGACCATGTTTTTATCCACCATTTTCTATAAAGTTTTCAATACCATCCCTTCTTTATAAATCCGTTTTCATGTATCACTCTCATTGCCATCATGCAAAAAAATAAATAACTGCAACTACTTCTTCTTCTTCTCCTCCTCCTCCTCCTCCTTCTTCTTCTTCTTCTTCTTCTTCTTCTTCTTCTTCTTCTTCTTCTTCTTCTTCTTCTTCTTCTTCTTCTTCTTCTTCTTCTTCTTCTTCTTCTATTACTATTACTATTACTACTACTACTACTACTACTACTACTACTACTACTACTACTACTACTACTACTACTACTACTACTACTACTACTACTACTACTACCGCTTCTTCCATAACCCCACCCACCGCCACCACAACCATCACCATTATCACTACCACAATATCCAAATACAAGTCCACGAGAACGGGAATCGATACGAGCCCGTCCCCCCTTGATCACACCAACAAGAGGAGACAATGTCATCGGGACTGGTCGAGGAGGAAGTGAAAATTACCCTGACATGACCCTAGGGTGTTAATGTTTGGTCGGGCGGACTTTGGATTGTGATTGGGGCCAGTCAGTCGAAAGTTATAGTATATTGATTGAGGCTGGTAAGTTTTGCCTGATGGTTAACATTCTAGAATTATACTAGAAAATAAAAAAAATCGATCCGGAATTAAAGTCGAAAAGTCTATACAAAGTGGTTTCGTATTCCTTTCACTTCTATCCGGCTATGTGGTCTTGTGGTATGACACTCGCTTTCGGATCGGAAGGTCCTGGGTTCCAGCCTCGCTCGGCGAATAGTTGAGTCCCAGGTTTGAGATTTTTTGCCGAGATAAGGGTAATTAAAAACAATCTATATTTGACGGACAAGTATTATGTCCAAAATTATTAATACGAGTTTTTCTAGAGGGGGTCCCGATAGATCAGTTGGTAGAGAACTCGCTTCACACACAAAGGAACCGAGATCGATCCCCGGTGCAGTCGAGATATTTTTCCAACCACCCAGCAGGGAATGGGTAGATGAGTCTGTGTTAGATTTGGCGGAATGTACTTTGCGATAGACTAGCGTCCTATCCAAAGGATTGCAAGCAATTGCTATTGTCTGTTTAACGCTATAGAAACCAGTATAAACATCCGGCTCCATGGGTCCAATGGCTCTGAAGGACTACTTTTTTTTCTAGAGTACGCCAGTTAGCTTGTTAATCTATGACTCTAAATTAGGCGTAGCTTATTGTTGATGGACGGGATACAAATGGTCTTGCTGGTATGGCGAACAACTAAATAAACGTAAATAGTAATAATAACACGAACCTTTAAGAACGCAATGAACATTAACTGCGATCAAAGCTATATAGAAAGGTTCCCAAGCCAACAGTAGCATTTAATATGTAGGACGAGACGAACACTTTTAAGGCGCTATAACAATTGTTTTAGTTCGACAAAGGAAACCTGTTATCGGCCACATACTCATTTTACAGCAGAGTATTGTGAGAATTTGTGAGAAAAGGCTTTCTAAGTGGACTAAAATTTACTTCACCACAGCGGGATTCGAACTAGGGACGTACAGTTAAAAAGTCGAATGTCCCATTGCAAGACCATAATAATATAGCTAATGTGAAGGGAAACCCGAAATCTCCGCACAATTGAATATGGACATTCCATTCTTCTCTGTTCATAAACAGAGCAATTCTACCTCATCATCGATTTTGAATGAGGAAAACAATGAACTAAAGATTTCCGGCTCAGACAATTCTGTCATCCGAAAAATGTCATCATTTAAGACAAGAGGAGCATTTCCTTTTTCTATGCAGGATAAAAAGTTGGTCAATGAGGAAGCAGAATGGGAGAGGGGCGAGAGTGGGGGGGGGGGGGGGGTGAGGGCCGGCTGAGTTCTCTAATAGATGAAAACCGCTCGCCCACACCTAATGTATTGAATTGAAGGAGCCTAACTGACTGTCAAATCAATGATTACCAGTAAAGATTTTCCGTCTTCGCATTCATCACACTCAAAGCAGTTCAATTTTTAAATAATGTTTTTTCTCTCTCTCTCTCTTTGCAGGCACGTGCCGAACTAGATTTTTGTAATAGTGCTTAAATCGCCGCAAGGCACATTTACTAGAATTCTTACAATATTTTTCATCTCCTATCACTAAGTAGCAATTTACACATAAATCTGTGTGGAGTAATGTGTGTAAAGTGCCTCAACCATGGACACAATCTCGGGGCAAGAAAATTGCGATCATTATCACCTTGTCAGTTACTGATCGCGCTACATAAATAATTCATTGTGGTTGTGAATATGTTGTAAGAATAAATGTAAAAAATCATACATCAATAGCCATTTGAACTGTATGAAATTGCAATAGGGCGGCTTGATAAAAGAGAATAATATAGCATTTTGAATCGCTCTTTAAACATTTTAAACCCCAGAAATACTGTCTCAGGTAGCTTTTGTTTTCACTTAAGTCGACACCAGATTCTCCATCCACATCATGCCAAACAATAAAAGATAAATGAATGTATTTTAAATGTTATTTTAAAAACATTTTTGTCATCAACAAAATAATAAAAAAATGAAAAAATAACCCTACATTAGTTTGTCTAAGATTAAATTTTGTCTCTGATGAAATAATGATTATCTTTTGGCCGTAAAACTTTACTTCCTATATCGATATGTATATATCCTCAACTTCTCAAAAGTCTCAGAAACGGAGACTTGTCCAAAGTCGCAAACACAAATGCAAATAATTTTCTTCAAGTTGGATTCTTCTTGACGAGTTGAGGATCATTATAACACACTCTGTCGTGCTCTGGACAAACCCATATTTAAAAATTTAGCCAGAAAACTTGTCCTTCAAATATCGATCGAATTAAATTTCTCTTATCTTGGCAAAAAAAAAACCCCTCTCAAACCTGGAATTTCGCGAAATTCCAGATTTGAGAGGTTTTTTTTGCCAAGATGAGGGTCATTTAAATCGATCGATATTTGAAGGACGAGTTTTTTGGCCAAATTTTAATATATGGGTTGTTTCCAGAGTACGGCAGCACTGGTATTTATTTGAAATACAGATTTTTTTGGCCAAAGTATATATAAAAATAATAGGTGGCGTCAGAATACAACTCTACAGAAATGGCATCTCTCACCTGTCTGTACGTGTCTTCGATAGTTGGGATGTAGTTCTCTCTGAACGTCCCTCTGACGAAGCGGAGGACGAGGGAGCTCTTCCCAACTCCCCCCGCCCCGAAGACTACCACCCGGTAGTCGTTGGACTGCTCCGGCATCAAGCGAGGCCGGACGGACCTATCTCGGGGAATCTGATGGGTGGAAGGTTTATGAAAAAAAAAAAAAAGTGGTTATAGTAACAATCATAAATTGTAGATAATGGCATACCACTGTTGGTTTGTGTGTATTTGTTTGGTTTTTTGTTGTTGTTTTTGTTTTTTTTTTTTGCTGTCTTTCCAACAGGTAGTAACACAAACTATCAAACACGTCAAAGTTATTTAATAAAATAAAGCAGTTTAAATTAAAATAAGATTCGCTTTATTACTCCGCAAGGGGAAATTTTTCTTTAGGGTCTATTCTAAGGGAAAACGGGAATAAACCAGCGTCAACCGCAGTGCAGCGCCGAAAAGTAAGCTAGGGCAAGATGACTTGCTAAAGACCAAACACAGTAGAACTCGTTAATTTTGGGTACGAAGCAAAGACTGTCAGGCTGTCCCATTTATACGTTTGCGTTATTTTTAACAGCTTTTTTGGCATTTTTTTTCCAGCTTGAAATAAATGACAACGGAACGCAAACAGAAGATTGACAGAGCTTTGGCTGTACCGAAATGTAACCCTTTAATAATATATCGTATGGAGATAGAGCTACGTGCTCATATCTGCAGGTCTGATTAATAAACTCAATTATGGGCTTGATTTAACATTGTTGTGATAGTAGATATTTTGCGTCGGTTTGAGAGTATTTCCATTACAGCAATGGGCCCATAACGATTTAGGTTACTAGACCTGCAAATCAGTACACGTGACAATCCTTCCATTTCTTCTTTTTTGAATAATGTTGGCGACATCATAATTTGAAAAGTATATGTCTTTCACGAATAAACGTAAACACAACCACGGAAAAGAATGTAGTTTTCAAAAGACAAACAAATTATTAACAAAACAGCATGTAAACACGCAGTGGACTGTTACCATTAACCTGTTCACTGCCGCACTCTGGAAAACTCGTGTTAAAAAAATAATGAAATTACAAAAATAAAATTCCCTTCATTCATCCCATAGGAGAAGACTGGAATAACCCAGGCGTCAGCCGCAGTGCAGCGCCGCAAATTGAGCTAGGGCGAGGTGACTTGCTCAAGGCCACACAGCGCAGCGGCGAGTGATCGAACTCAGTATCTTTCGGGCACGAAGCAAAGACCGTACCACTGAACCATGCTGCCCCATTAAAATGATTGGCCAGAAAACTCGTCCTTTAAATATCGATCGACTCTAAACTCAACCCTGACCTTTAAACTTATGTCCTCGTCATTGCAAACCTTCAAAGGGAACCTATCCACTGTAGTTTATCTTTTATTCATAAATAGATTAATAGGTTAAATGCCTCTTCTTCTTCTTGACTTAGATGCCTTTCGCGTCTCGACCGAAAGATCGGGTCGCCTTGGCTGTTTCCAGTATTTCCTGTGTGAGGTGTCTCCAATATTGCCGGTCCTCTGCTAGGGTTCTCAGATTTTCAAGGTCCCCTGCCGTTATGAGATGCTTTGTCCAAGTGTTGTGAAGTTTTCGTTTAGGATCACAGGGAGTGTTGTGATCGGTCTTCCTCTGAAAAGGTTCCCGTGTTTTTGGAAGTATCCCGACATGGCTTGGTTTGCTGGTATGTTTTTGTCCCTGCGTAGTATGTGACCGAAAAGTTGCCATCGTTGTTGTAAAATGTCAAGGGAGATTGGTCTTTCTTTTGTGATCTTATAGAGTGATTCATTTGAGATCTTTTTGGGGTATTTGATGTCCAGTACCCTTCTTAGCTGTGTGCGATGGAAGGCATCCAGATGTTCTTCTTCGGATTTTGTCAACGCCCAAGTGCCGCAGTTATACAGAAGTACCGGTTTTACAAGAGCATGGTACAGTTTCAGTTTGGTTTTTCTCTTTATTTTGTCACCTCTAATCCATACATTGGTGAGTTTACTGAGTGCGGCGTTTGATAGCTGTTTTCTTCTTTGTACATCCTCGGTGTCTCCAATTAGTGAGCCGACTTTCTTTGTTCTTTTCCATTCCTCTCTGTTCCTCGATATTGTTGTAAATTCGGTTTTATTGGCATTGACTTGGAGGTTATATTTCATGAGGGTATTTGTATGATGTCTATATTTGCTGGTGTTGATCCAATAAAATCGACATCATCTGCATAGGCGATTTCTCTAGGGATTGCATTCTCAATATGAGTCGTTGGTTTTGGAATGACTTTTCGAACTTCTTTCAGAGCGTGTTCTAAGTATATTGTGAACAGAATCGGGCTCAGACTATCTCCTTGGGGGGTCCCGATGTTACTTTCGAACTGCGTCTGTTTTGTGGCCCCGTATATCCTTGGTTGTATCTTTGTGTTGCTGAGGAGAAATCGGATTATTCGGAGCTCGTCTTCGTCTACTATTTCTGTTAATATCTCCAAAAGTTTTCCTCTGTCGATCGTATCAAAGGCTGCGGACATATCGATTCCGGTTATTGTTATGGATATGTTTTCTTTGAGTGCCTTTGCTGCCAACCATTTATGTGTCCATACAACGTCCGATGTGCTTCGGTCTTGGCGAAACCCGCTTTGGCTATGTGATAGATAATTTTCTATTTTCGGTCTAATTCTGTTGAGGACAATAGTTGACAGTGTTTTTCTTATGGTATTCAGTAATGTTATTGGGCGCAGGTTGTTTACGGGTCCTTTCGTTTTTCCTGGTTTTTGTATTGTAATTAGGACACCGCTGTTTATGTCCCAGTCTTTGTGTGTTGAGAATGTTTTGTTCATTATGTTTGCAATGCTCAGATCCAGGGAGAGGGTACCGCATTTCAGCAATTCAGCGGGAATTTCATCTTCGCCTGGGGATCTGTTATTGTTTAGGCACTTTATGCTATTTCTAACTTCAGTTGTTGTGATGCGGTTGTTTAGGTCTCTAGGGTTTCCTGAGAAGGGCGATATTTGTGAGACTTGTTTGTGAAATTTCTGCTGGAAGTGGTCAGTTACAATGTCAAGGATATCGTTGGGATTTGTTGTCTGTTTGCCAAATTTATCCTGTAGTTTTGGGTTCTCGAATGGTTTTCGGTTCAGAGATTTTGTCGCTTTGAACATAGACGATGCGTTATTTTTGGACTTTTCTATGTCTTCCACTTGTTTGTCTAATTCCTCGTTTCTGTGTTTTATTGTAAGTGATCGAATTGAATGCAGTATTTTGTTTCGTTCCGTTTTCAGGTTTATTATTTCTTCCGAGTCTTTCGTGTTTTGTATCCTGATCCTAAGTTCTTTTTGTTGCCGCGATAGATCGTTAATAGCGATGTTAGGCGTTCGATTTGGTTTGTTCTTAGTTGTATTAATAGAGCCTGCACTTTCTTCCCCCGCATATTTCATTGCCGCTTGCGTCTCTTTCCATTCATTGTTTGGATTACTGTTTTGCTTTATTTTCCATAGACTTGAGTTAAGTTCATATTGGTAATGAATGCGACATTCTCGCTCATTTACTATTTTTGCCGTGTTTATTTTGACTGCCGTTTTACCTTTCTGTCTTCGTTGTCTGTACACATTTATGTTGAAATTCGTTTTTACAAGTTTGTGATCGGATGTTAGCAGTGTACCACCGTATGATCGCGAGTTGGTTGAGTAGTGTTTATGGCGGTGTCGACATATGATATAGTCTATTTGGTTGTGTATTGTTATCATTTTGTCTTGGGTTTGGTCTTTCCTTTGTTCTACCCATGTTGTCTGGTGTCTTGATGGGTGGTTGAAAGCACTGTTTGTTATGAAAAGTTTTCTCTGTTCACAGAACTGGACTAATTTTTCTCCGTTATCGTTACGTTTTCCTTTTGAGTATGATCCTAAACATAGTGTGTCACTGTCGAGACGTTTTCCTACTTTGGCATTAAAATCTCCAGCAATTATTAATATTGATTTGTTTCCTATTTTGTTCAGTGTATCGTCTAGGTCTTTGTAAAATTTATCAGTTTCCTCTGGGTATTGTTTTGCGCGTTGACTTGTTGGTGCGTAAACATTTACGATTGAGATAGTGAACGTCTTCTTACCGTGATCGTCTTTGTTATCGTTATTCTGGTTCCTTGAATTGATCTTACACTTAAGCTCAAGAACACATATTCTGTCCGAAACATTCCATTCGTCACTAGTCAAATCCCTGCAGTTTTTATTTATGAGAAATCCACATCCATAGTGAGGTGAACTGGAAGCAAAGCACAGCAGTCTGTGACCATTTATTGTTTGGTCGACGCCATCTTGGATCTTCGTCTCTTGTAAACACAACACATCGATTTTATAACTTTCTAAATCTTGACACAGTTGTTCCTTTCGAATGTTACTTTTAATAGATCTTAAGTTAAAAGTTCCAATATTAAGATTAGTCCACATCAGGTAAAAATTAAAGATTCCACACAGTGAATAAATGGAAACATAAGACTATCCACTGAGCCGAAGCTCAATGTCAACAGGTGTCAGCCATGTTGTCCGGGTTAAATGCCTTATTCTGAAAAATCACGTATTTAAAAACTTGTCCAGAAAACGCATTAAAAAAAATATCGATCGAAAAATCACGTATTTAAAAAATTGTCCAGAAAACGTATTTTAAAAAAAATATCGATAAAAAAATCACGTGTTTAAAAACTGGTACAGGACACTACTTTAAAGGTCAAGGTTAAGTTTAAAATTTAAGTCTGGCACTAAAGATACATTTATCTAATTCTTGAAACATCAATACATTTTAACCATCTCCTTAACAACTTTTTGACCAGCTCATTAACAACCACTAGAAACATCGTCACATTTGTTACGATACAATGAACATGTTTCTTAATCAGATTTTTTTTTGTACATTACAACATTTTATGAAAAATCTTTGTTTTATAAAGCATATTATGCTACTAAACATATGTAAATCTAGTGTGTATGTATTTCTAATGAATTTGAGTGTAAAAAGTCAAGTTCTGTGTTGGGTAGGTATAACATTTCTGGAAGAATCATGAATATGGTCGGTAAGGAGAGAGTGAAGTTACGTTCTTAAGTTACGTTTTGTGGTCTAGTGGTATGACACTCGCTTTCGGATCGAAAGGTCATGGGTTGGAGCCTCGCTCGGCGCATAGTTGAGTCCTTGGAAAAGGCTCTTTACCCGCATTCTCTCATCGTACTCAGGTGTAAAATGAGCGCCTGGCCGTTAACAGCGTTGTCTCTGTCCGTAAAAATGTAATATCGCCTAACGGGGGTCATGTCTCGTCCTATATGTGTTGTAAAAAGCGATTTGAGCACCTTTAGCGGATATTGCTCTATGTAAAAGCAGAAGTTTAGTTTAAGTTACGTTCTTCAAAAAGAACAAAGTTCCTCTTAGAGCATATCTTTTGAGTTAGTTTAAAAAAACACCGTTCGGGCATGCAACCACCCCCCCCCCCCCCCAAAAAAAAAAAAAAACAAACAAACAAACAAACAAACAAAAACAAAAACAAAAAAAAAAACAAAAAAAAAAAAAACAAAACAAAACAAAACAAAAACATCTAAAGATCTTCATGAACTTTTGGCAAAGACTCCAATAGATAATTCATCACTGAAAGTGAAACAGTGGGATGGTCATAAGACCTAATTAAGTAGTAGATTTCCAGAGCTCAAGGAGCCGGAGTGTATCCCGGTTTCTATACCGTGAAATTAACAATAGCAATTGGTTGCTAGTCTAGGATACAATCTATAGCGCGGTACTTTCCGTCAGATCTAACAGACCTAGCAACTCAAGAAGAAGAAGAAGAAGGATGAGGAGGAGGGGAAGAAGAAGAAGAAGAAGAAGAAGAAGAAGAAGAAGAAGAAGAAGAAGAAGAAGAAGAAGAAGTAGGAAAACAACAACAACAACAACAACAACAACAACAACAACAACAACAACAACAATAATAATAATAATAATAATAATAATAATAATAATAATAATAATAATAATAAAAAATAATAATATAAAATAATAATAATGATGATGATGATGATGATGATGAGATGATGATGATGATGATGATGATGATGATGATGATGATGATGATGATGATGATGATGATGATGATATGATGATGATGATGAGATGATGATGATGATGATGATGATGATGATGATGATGATGATGATGATGATGATGATGATGATGATGATGATAATAATAATAATAATAATAATAATATAATAATAATAATAATAATAATAATAATAATAATAATAATCAGAAGAAGAAGAAGAAGAAGAAGAAGAAGAAGAAGAAGAAGAAGAAGAAGAAGAAGAAGAAGATAAGGAGGAGGAGGAGAAGGAGAAGGAGGAGGAGGAGGAGGAGGAGGAGGAGGAGGAGAATAAAGAGGAGGAGGAGGAAGCAGAAGAAGAAGAAACCTTGGTAATACAATCTTATTCCTAGACAATGCCAGATAGTCGTAGAGTAAGAACAAGAGAAATATGGGACAGAAGAGACTAATAATTCACGAGTTTCTATGCACCAATATCCCGCAAGGGATTGAATGATAAGTCAACCTATTAATGGCGAAATATCCAGAATGCCTCATTTCATTCCATCTGGTAACAAATCCGATCAACTCTGCCGTGCGACCACAAATCATCATTTTGAATTTTGGCCAGAAAATGTCCATACCTACAGATTAAGTTAACCTCTATTTTGTTTAGGAAGTCTTCGATAGGGTAACCTTTAAGTTATGTTAGTTTTAAGACACTTTGACAAGTTGCATGTCCTTATAATCTATCTATATAGCATTATGAGGATACAGTTTTCTGGCCAAATTGAAAAGAAAAACAAAAAAAAAACAAAAAACTTTTGGGCATTTTAGGGCGGAAGTATGCCACGACTCGCCTCATTTTGTGCTTAGTCTTAATGATGGGTCTTTCGGGGGATTCATTTCCAAATTGACCATTTTATCGGATCCCACACTGGGATTCGTTATAAACGATTGCATCGTACAAGTGGGTTGTTCTAATGCTTCTTAATAAGGGTGATACTAAACAATGGCAACGAGGGACTGGGATTGACCCCTCTTTGTTAACTGATGTATTCTGTGGCAATGAGCTAAGATAACGAGGACATATTTATATTATAATGTACACGTGAACGGTCCCTTACAATTCTAAGTTTGGTGAAATATATTTTGGCCTTATTTGTGTTTGAAAAAGAACTCTTTTATATAGAGCAACATCCACTAAACGTGTTCAACGCGCGTTTCAAAGGGTCCCTGGCCAACAGCAACACGTAACATGTAGAACAAGGAAATGATGATTGCTAGGACAGAGACAACGCTCTCATTTTACACCCGAGTAAGGTGAAAGAATGTGAGTAAAGAGCCTTTTCCAAGGACTCAACTATGCGCCGAGCGAGGCTCGAACCCAGGTCTGGACGTCTAACATTCGGACCCACTTATGGTTTAACATTGTTATGATGGGTACTATTTTGTGTTATTTTTTTTTAGATTTCCAATACAACAATGAGCACATAAGGAATTGGGTTATCAGACCTGCAAATAATTGCTCGTCGATGCACCTCTCCTTAGACATTTTTAAAATTGATTTTTTATAATTATTAAATAGCAAAACAGTGATTTTTTCGATTCAAAATATCGATGTGTTTTATGAAAGCCATAAAATTCAGATTGATCACAATATCATCGTGGATACAATTGTATATTAATTCACTAATTCCTAATAAGTCAATGTGTGTCCTACGTACTTTAGATCCTTTATGAGTGACTGAGTAATAATTACTAAGTACCATTCAAATATATCTGATGTACTCTAAAAAAAAAAAAAAACAACACACACACACTGAAAATTTTGGCCATAAAACTCGTCTTTAAAAAATACGATAAATTAAAATGGTCCTGATCTTGTCATAATACCTCAAACCTGGGACTTCCATCTCTCTCATACTGATATCTTTCATAAGAGTTGGTTTTGTACCAATCTGAGAGAAGACTTCTTATTTCTAACTTTATCTTTTCATGATTTATTTAGTAATCCCCTGAAGACTGCTGTGGCAATTCCCTTTTCACATTCCTTATTGATTTTCTAGCATTCACAACAGCTAGGATATACAAGAGAACAGACCATACATATGTCTTTGCAATGCGGATTTTAGTTTTTATGTTGATATTTCTGTTTTTCTTTATGCTCTTAAGATCAATAAAAAATCCTTTTTAAGAGCATTTCTTCTTTTGACTTCTTTAAAGTGATGCTAACCTACTGGAAGCTGTAGATTGTGTAAAGTAATGCATTATATTGTTCATAACGGCTTCGGAAAAGAACAATATACCACACACGGAACGTTTCGAGCTCATAATCTTTCTCCAGGAAATAACAAAAACAATAAAAACATTAATACATCACTTAAAATCTAGACAGACGACAGAGAAATCTGTCTAAATTATAAGTGATGTATTAATGGCTCAGGAAGGGATTTGAGCCGGAAACGTTCCGCTTTTGGTAATTCATTCTTTTTTCGAAGCTGCTATTTTTACGTTTGTTTATTACTTTTTACTTCTTTACGATCACACTATTTTCTACAGTAATATATTATAATCCAGGGAGACGACGCTGTTTACTTGCTTGATTAGTTACAAACTAATTTGAATCCCTATATCCTTGATTTTCTGCCCAGGATAGACTGTCGTATGATCCTATACAGAACATCCATGATACGACATTTACCATAAAGACTGTGTTTAACTCATTCAATCCTAGAGATTTTGTTACTTTTCAAAATTTGAAAATGTTTTTCTAAATAAGCAAGTGTATAGCTTTTTAAAAAAAACTACCATTAACATGTAAAAACTAAAAACATTTGCGTTATACTACGCCTATAATTTGTCTCATAAAAATGTAATAAATAGACATAGGGTGAAAGTTACCCGGGTAAACTACGGATATAGTCGGTGTTAGGGTTGAGTGAGTTAAAATAACTAAATACGACTTATCGTCTCAAAACGTCATGACATCGGGATGACTCTGGTGGCCAAAATTGAATTTTCTGCCTTAACAACTTTGACCTCAAACTAATCGTGGGTTGACGGTTAACTGGTTCTATCTCCATATTTGTTCAAATTGAGAAAAATTGATTTAAAGTTAACTTTTTGTTAATAACTATATATAAACTTCAACCAACCTTTTATACATAGTTTATGCGTCAATTTCCCGATTTGAACCAATTTTTGTCAAATAAAGCCTTTTAAAATCGTGATTGTAACGCATGTAATATCTCAAAATTTTCCCAAAAACTCACTTGGTAGAGCACTCGGTTCACAAACAAAAAGACCTGGATCGATAAAGGTTAAAGTCGAGAGTTGTCTTTCTGATTCCTCCTCCTCCTCTCTCTCTCTCCCGCCCCCCCCCCCCCCCCCCCAAATAAATCCTGTCCATCCAAAAGTTATTGGATAGCTGGGTTTGTTAGATCTGGCGGAAAGTACTTTTCGATTGACTAGCGTCCTAAACAAAATGTAGCAAGAAATTGCTACAGTCCGTTTGACGCCTTAGAAACCGGACTAAACTCCGGCTCTACGAGTCTTGTGGTTATGAAGGACTACCTCTACTACTACTTATAAAATTTGAATTGAACAGAATATTTTTCCCTAGTAGGGTGAAAGTTGTTTCTTATACTTCAAAACATCTAATTTCCTGATTCTGATCATTTTGACCGAAAACTCAATTGTTCATCGTCTAGATCATTCCAAAACAACATCAATTTGACATGAAGTAAGAGATATTTTTGGCTAAATTGAAGAAAACAAAGGTTCGATCACTGTCATATTAACCTGTCAAAATATGTGGACTGAAAAATATAAATGAATAAAAATGAATATAACATCTGCAAAACTGAACAAAATTCCAAACACCGAACATTTCGGGTTAAAACCCTTCTTCAGCCAATATAATATAAAGTAAAATGTTAATACATCGTTTAATCTCCAGACAGACGACAAACAGGTATTTAGGCAGGTCTTGTTTGCAAGTACGATCTCAAAATCTCTGTCATTGAAGACCGTTAAAGTAATGATGATATTGATGCAATACGTTTAGATAAAATACTAATAACATCCGCCAGCAGGAAATAACTTACCAACACACAAAACTATGTGTATCCTACACGTTTTTATAGTCTGTTATAATTTAGTGAGAACCAATCATTAAAATAACTGTCTAAAAACAATAACAAAGAGCTGAGTGACGTTAATTTCGTTCATTTTTTCAATCAACAGTATTTTTCAACCCCTGCTTTTTGAAATTCGACCAAATTCCCAAAGCCACTGCGCGACCTTGAGAGCTCCTATTGAGAACGGTTTCTAAATTTCAAATATTAAAAAAAGGCGTTCTGTTGTCGAAGAATATTAGACTAATAATTTATGGTATATTATTATGACATATCATATCCATGGAAATCCTATCACGCTTAGACTGACTGGGGCAGAACATGGTGAAAATGAAACTTGGAAGGATGGAGGGCGGGGGGGGGGGGGGGGGGGGGAGGAGGATGCTGATGGGGAAAGAAGGGATGTGTGGGGGTTGGTGGTGTTGGTCGGGAGGGAGGGGGGGGGGGTTGATAACGGGCAGACATCTAATAGGACGGGTCACAGCCGTGTTATACGTGCCTTGGTCCTTGGTGCCGCCCCAGAGAGATACTGTATCGATCTCTGCAAGATTGGATAGCATTGGGGTATGGGTGCTACTATGGGTAGTACTACGTACTACTATACTTCTACTATAGGGATGGAAGTGGTGGTGGTGGTGGTGGTGGTGGTGGTGGTGGTGGTGGCATGATAGGTGATGGTAAGGTGGTTGTGATGATGATGATGATGATGATGATGATGATGATGATGATGATGATGATGATGATGATGAGATGATATATATAATTATAGTCAAAATCTACACGAGTCATGTGATATCATATATATATAGGATGATATCATATCATATATATATCATCATATCATCATCATCATCATCATCATTATCATCATCATCATCATCATTCGTTGCCATCATCATCATCATCATCATCATCATCATCATTATCGTGGTAATATATTTTTCTCTTGCTTTTCTCATTACGAAGATTGGTAAAAAAGGAGACACGAGAATGCCTTCTTAATACCCACCCACCACGTCAATCTTTGTATTTATGTCGCAGTGAAGTAAATGAACAAAATAGAGTTTAACATCGAAAGTATCAGAAGTTAAGAAATTTAAGATCTTTGAAAGTTAAGAAACTAAACACATTGTATCCAACAAAGTGATAATAAACTGCTTTTCAACGAGTCCCTGGCCAACACGTAACATGTAGAACAAGGACGTGGTGCCTGCTAGGCAATATTACATTTTTTTTTCGGACAGAGACAACGATCTCATTTTACACATGAGTACGGTGAGCGAATGTGAGTAAAGAGCCTTTTCCAAGGACTCAACTATACGCTGATCGAGGCTCGAACCCTGGTCTGCACGTCTAACATTCGGACCCATTTATGGGCCTAGTTTAAACATTGTTATAATGGACACTATTTTGTGTTATTGTTTTTGAGATATACATTACAACAATGAGTCCATAAGGAACTGGGTTATCAGACCTACAAATAAGTACACGCGATAGAAAATGTGGACTGTAAAATTAAATGAACGAAAATGAATTTAAAAGCTTCGAAAAAATAACAAAACACAAGACACGGAACGTTTCGGACTCAAAGCGCTTCTTCAGACAATAAAAGAAACAATAACAATAATTATCGTCGTGGTAGCAGTGCTATGTAATTTGGTTGATGCTTTTCTGAGTCTTTTGATGTTAAACTATGCTATCTTCATGAAAAAAAACCTTGACCATTATTATAACGCAAAATTCACTAAAGTGCTCAAGGCGCTTCACAAGGGGGTCCCTAGCAAACAGCGATGCTTTAAAATATAGGACAAGACACATGATGCCTGTTGGGCGATATTATATTTTATTTTCGAAAGAGACAACTCTGTCAACGGTCAGGTACTCATTTTACACTCAACTATGCGCCGCTCAGAGCAGGACTCGAACCCAGGACATTCTAATCCGAAGGCGAGTGTCATACCAAAAGACCACATAGCCGCACGGACGGATAATGGATAAAATGAGCAGATGGACAGACAGATCGATAAAGTTGAGGACAGTGTGAGAAATAAGAGTTGTCAGCGTTCTGGTCAATAGGCTTAAGGGAAAGATGAAGGGATTTCCAACTCAAACATTAATAATGCCCATATGACACAGTGCCCTACGGCCCGAGGGGGTGGGGAAATCAGGAATACGAACGTATATCTAGTTATAACCAGGGTAGAAGTCTGGGGCTTGGGTAGTGGCAGCATTAAATGTAGGTACTAGGGTTGCCAGGTAGATGTTGAAAAAAATGCCAGAATTAAATCGTATTAGTTCTAAGAAAATGCCACTGTGTGTATGTTTCTTTGTGTGTATGTGTGTATGTGTGTGTATGTGTGTGTGTGTTTGTGTGTGGAGAGAGAGTGAGAGTAAGAGAGAGTGTGTGTGTGTGTGTGTGTGTGTGTGTGTACGTGAGAGAGAGAGAGAGAGAGAGAGAGAGAGAGAGAGAGAGAGAGAGAGAGAGAGAGAGAGAGAGAGAGAGAATTCGAAGTTCCAGGTTTTAGAGATTTTGACAGGGTGGCGGTCAATTTGATCGATCGGTATTTGAAGGATGAGTTTTCTGGCCAAAATTTTAAAATGATGTTTCTTTTTCAGAGTACACTAGGACCTTTACCTTTTTGATGTCAATGCCATTACACCAATAACTCCATCGTATACCTTTTCATCCACTCGCTTAATTCATTCAGACACAAATACTTTACCCACATTTCCCCCATCAACTTAGGTGTAATAAAGTACCTAGCTAAAATAGTAAAAGTAAGTAAAGTAGCCCTTCAGAGCCGTTCGGCCCATGAAACAGGAATTTATCCCGGTTACTATTGAGTGAAACGGACAATAACAATTGTTTGCTATCCTGCAGATAGGACGCTAGTATGTTCCAAAGTACTTTCCGCAAAATCTAAAATAGTGGCAACCTTTCAATAGCAAAAAATGTGATAGACGGGTCTACCTATATGTTTCAAAACCGTGTTATGTTGGGATGATTTAGGTACTTAGAAGTGAGTTTATAGATAGTATGCGCTTGACTAAGAAGCTCAAAACATTGCCATCCGGAAGTATTACAAACCAACACACAAACCCTGTGTAACCATGAACTTTTGTGACGTCAACTTCATTCTATTCATAGTAAAAAAATACAAGAGATCGGAGTGAGATTCTATGCTTTGTTGAGGAGAACAAATAAAATTTCTTAGAGGGTGCGACGACGTGGTCTTGTGTTATGACACTCGCCTTCGGATCGGAAAGTCCAGGGTTTAAGTCCCGCACTGTGCGGCGCATAGTTGAGTCCTTGAAAAAGACTTTTACTCACGTTCTCTCTCCGTAATCAAGTGTAAAATGAGTATCTGACCGTTAATAGCGTCGTTTTTGTCGGAGAAAAATTGTAATATTAACAAACAGGCGTCATGTCTCGTCCTACATGTTAAGTGTTGCTGTTACTGGGGACTCCTGGGACTCCTTTGTAAAGCGCTTTGAGCACGTTTAGTGGATATTGGGCTATATAAAAGCTCAAGTATTTTTTAAAAGATAACACTATGGCCTTTTCTTTCAAGATATATTTCTATGCTATCCCATCCACAACCTATGCCACAGACCCCATCCATTCTCTTTTATCCATTCAAACATAAATAAAACCAAAATCGATCATTCCACCCAACCCCCATATTACTGCCATCCCCTATCTTGAAAAAAAAATGTCGCTCTGTTCCTTTCATCTCCAAAACCCAGACATAAACAAACCGCCTCTCTCCCAAAATCACACTCTCTGCTGTCTACTCTCTCTCTCTCTCTCTCTCTCTCTCTCTCTCTCTCTCTCTCTCTCTCTCTTTTCTAATGAACCTCCATTTTCTAATGAACCTCCATTTTCTAATGAACCTCCATTTTCTAATGAACCTCCATTTTCTAATGAACCTCTTAATTTTCTAATGAACCTCCATTTTCTAATGAACCTCCATTATCTAATGAACCTCCATTTTCTAATGAACCTCCATTTTCTAATGAACCTCCATTTTCTAATGAACCTCCATTTTCTAATGAACCTCCATTTTCTAATGAACCTCCATTTTCTAATGAACCTCCATTTTCTAATGAACCTCCATTTTCTAATGAACCTCCATTTTCTAATGAACCTCCATTTTCTAATGAACCTCCATTTTCTAATGAACCTCCATTTTCTAATGAACCTCCATTTTCTAATGAACCTCCATTTTCTAATGAACCTCCATTTTCTAATGAACCTCCATTTTCTAATGAACCTCCATTTTCTAATGAACCTCCATTTTCTAATGAACCTCCATTTTCTAATGAACCTCCATTTTCTAATGAACCTCCATTTTCTAATGAACCTCCATTTTCTAATGAACCTCCATTTTCTAATGAACCTCCATTTTCTAATGAACCTCCATTTTCTAATGAACCTCCATTTTCTCTCAATCAAAACGTGATTCCTATTTAATGTAAAACAAACAAACAACAAACCATCAATAGTTCTAAAAATAATTTTTACGGATTTTATTTCGTACCGATGCGTGTTGGGAATGTTTGGTGGGGAAAAAATACAAAGACAAAGAAAAGCAACAACCCCCCCCCTCCCCACACTCCCTTCAAAAGAAAATAAAAAATAACAACCCAAAAGACAAAACAAGACAAAAACAACAACAACAAAAAAAAGAGCAAAAATACAAAACAAACAAAAAACAAAAAAAAAAAACAAAAAACAAAACAAAACAAAGTTAAAAATAACAAACAAAAATCAACCAAACTTAAGAAAGTCATACCCATAATCACAACATGTTCGGACTCCTGTTTTCATTGTTCACCATCGATTGGCTTTATTAGAAGATGAAGCACCTTGAGTATCGGAGAAAACACCCACGTCTTCTTCCGTTCTCATTCCCATTCATCTGGTAATTTTACTCTCACTGATATTAACACTATCGACCCTCTAAACGCCACTCCATCCCTGTCAATTCCACTACCCCCCTTGCTTACCCATCACCAACCATAACAAAAAATAGAACAAAAAAAGTAAAACAACAAACAACAAACATACGCAAAAAAAGAAAATCAAACAAAAAAAAAAAAACAATATAAAACATTCCATTTTTTATTCTTCCCATTTCCCATCCATTTATTTTATTTTTTTTTTATTTATTTCCTTTTTTTTTTGTTGTTGTCCCACCCAGACGTCAACAAAAACGGCTCATTAACCCCCTTATTTCCATCGCCATCCCACCGCCTCCTCACATAACATATTGCCTTCTTCTCTCCCTTTCCTCTACTCGCCGCTCTGTTAACTCTATTCATCTCGCAACTCACAAAACATTTATTCTTTCTTCCCCGTGCCTCTTCACCAGTCATCTCACACCCCATCCACACAATTTGGAAGAAATAATAATATTGGGTACAACAAGCCTCTCTCTTCCTTCCTCATCCACTCATTTCTCTTTCTCTCCATCTCTCTAGTACTCTTCCCCCTCCCTATCTCTACCACACACACACACACACACACACACACATACACACACTCACACGCCCACACACCCACACACAGTCATAATATCCCCATTGCCTTCAACCACATACAAACACACGGGGCTACACATATACTACCGATTCGGTAACGCAAGAAAATGAATTCCATTAGCTGTCCAAACCAGGCGATTCGATTTTCCCACTTCACAGCACTCGGTGAACATCAGTTGGTCTATCGGTCTAGTCTTCGATCAGTCCTTTGCTTTTCTTCATGCAATGTTTAAAACCAGTTATTTGATTATGTCCCTTGATTAAAATTAATGCTCGTATCAGGCTTGAATCATGGCTTTCATAAACTCATAGCCTGACACTAACCAAAGAAATCACGTCAAAATACAAGTCCACGGACAGCAAAATACAAGACAAAAATAAAACAAAACAACCCCCCACCTCAAAAAAAAAACACAAAAACCTCCACACAAATCAAACAAACAAAAAAACAGAAGACAAAAAAAAAAAAAATAAAAAAAACCCAAAAAAAAAACAAAAACAAAAAAACCCCACAAACTTCATTCTATCTATAGATAGAATGCGCTTGGCCAAGGAGTTCACAACATTGCCATCCGGAAGTATAACGGACCAACACACAAATTCTGTGTAACCATGAACTTTTATAGTCTGGTTAATACAGTTTAGTGAGAACAACTCACAAACGCGGATGGCAAAAATAATAACAAAGGCCTGAGTGACGTCATCTGCATACTATCTATACAATGGGAATGAAATAATGGGAGCGATCTATATTCATGTTTTCGTCGAACCAAGTCATCAATCACATGGGCTGTTGCTGTCCAACGATTGGATATTTCTTCAGAAATATAAACAGCTGCTTTGTTTATGAAAGTTGTAAACATACACATGTGTCAAGCTGAACAAAATGACCAAACTTGATGTTAAAGATTTAAAAAACTGTGAACACTTTTCACTATGTGGGTCCACATCTAAGCGGCATTATTCCAATGTGCACCCAATGACCTCGAGCACATGGAAATGTAATATAGATCATGCCCATTTGGGTGGAGGGGTGAATTCAGCTTTGGTGAAGAACAACCTCAAACAGATAACGTTTGAAATTCAAGCCAAGTCGAATGGGGAGCAAAAGTCGTGACGTCATACTTTTCTCTCTTTCAGTTCACATCTCCTTGGAAGTGTGTAACCGGTCCTCCGTCTAACGAGTAAATAACAATGGATAGGTTACATATCGAATCATAAAATGGCACAACTATTTTGGTTGCAGGATAAAATAGGTAGTTTCTTATGATTACGGTGCGTAAGAAAGCGAGGGTGCATGGTCTTTATTAACGACCAGTATTTAAAAAAAACTAAAAAATAAGATGCCATCTCTCTGAAACCAGAAGATCAGTTACAAAATGTATGTATCTAGTCCTCCGGGGGACTGGTTTCACACTTCCAAGGAGATTGGAACCAGCATTATGACATCATACTCTGGTTTAATAGTTATTATACAGGAAACTGATT
>NC_088360.1:11091390-11101390 GCF_034508935.2 Berghia stephanieae | reverse complement strand
TAACAAAGATCTGAGTGACGTCATCTTCATACTATCTATAATGATAGCAGCCATTGTTTCACCATAATTTTGGTTATCAGAAACACAAATTATAGCATACATAGGCTTCCCTCATCTTCGTCCTAGCATAATTGATTTTCTACAATGATATTATTATTATTATTATCGCATCGCTGGAATATCTAAATCATCAGACGTGCTGATGCAATGGTCTGTCCCAAGGGTGAAAGATAACATGATTGTAATATGATAGTAATAGCAAGGGACACCAATATCATAACAGTGGCCAAGATGGGATGAATAAGATGACTATCATCTCTTCCATGATTGCTGGCAAGACACGCCTGGCTCTATAAATAAATTGGAACGATAGTAGTAACAGAAACTTGGACGAGTGGGACAAATTAATTGAAAGGAGTCCTCACTCACCCCAAGAGATAATATGGACGCTTGCCAAAATATTGGATGTCATGTGAATACCCTGGGGAATAGATTAATTTCCTCATTGCATGTTACATACTTGATGAATAAAACGAGTGATATATTTATTTGTCGTGTCATGCGCAATCAATGATGCGACTGAAATTGAATGAACGAACACTCGACAACATAGAACAAAATATCCAACGACACAATGGACGTTGAGGATATTCTATAATATTATATCGATGAGTATAGATAGAATGAAGTTGACATCACTCGTGTCTTTGTTGTTGTCTTTTGCTATCCGCGTTTATGAGTAATTCTCACTAAACTGTCTTAACCAGACTGTAAGTCTTTAAGGTTACACAGAGTTTTGTGTGTTCGTCCTTTATACTTCCGGATGGCAATGTTGTGAGCTTCTTAGCCAAGCGCATACTATCTATATTATTTTTAGTGGCCGACAAATACATGATCTGCGTTTTTGTCATTGTACGGAATGGAGCGGCGGATATTAACTGAATGAATTCTTAATTCAAAATAAAATCACTTAGTCTAGACGAAAACTCTCAAAATGTCGATTATTTATTGAAGGATGTTCATAACCTCTGCATGGATTTAGAGATTGACTTTCACCCAACATGTACTAATTTGCAGGTCTGATAACCCAAATTATTATGTGCTCATAACTGCCATGGAAATACTCTCAAACCGATTCAAAATTTTCTCCATTACGACAATATTAAAACAAGCCCAAAATTGCACCCGACCTGCAAATATGCTCAATGTCTTCTCCACCTCACACACTTCAAAATATATTTTCCACCCGAAGGTCAATTTTTATATAATATGGACCGCAGCCCAATAGTGGGAAAAATAATTTTCTAGACTAAAGATGAATTTGTGGCACACCGCTTCAAAACGTGATTGGGCCGGGATGATTTAAATGGTGAAAATTGAGTTCTACTCGTATATGGTCAAAAAGTTTATAAATATTCGAGGGATAACTGAATGTGGTGTCTTAATGTGATAAACACTAGTAATAATGATGATGATGATGATGATGATGATGATGATGATGATGATGATGATGAGAAAGACAATAGTAATAATAATATCAATAATAATAATAATAATAATAATAATAATAATAATAATAATAATAATAATAATAATAATAATAATAATAATAATAATAATATTAATAATAATAATAACGATAACAGTGATATTGATGATACTGACAATGCTAATGATATTAATAATAATAATAATAATAATAATAATAATAATAATAATAATAATAATAATAATAATAATAATAATAATAAAGTACTCTTCTATAGAGCAAAATGCCGAAACCTTAAAGCGCTTCACAATATTACTTGACAAAACGTAAACACACTCGTCACTGTTCTGATCATATTAATTTTGAATTCACTTTTTTCTCGGCAACTCGTTCAACCCGATATAATACCGTTTTGAGACTGCTGATCACTTGTTTTACTTTGTAAACGATTGATTTATTCTTTTCCACTAAAATAAATAAATAAATAATTATTAACAACGCCACTACCACATTATCTTATTCGTCTGTAGTGTTTCATTCCTTCAGTTTTGTTGAAAAGGGGGTAACCCGAAACGTCCACTTTATTTGTTTTCGTATATTAAATTGAAGCTTACATTCAATTTCACATTGTTATTGATTTCTTTGAGCTTCGAGCAGCAACATTTACATTACATCGGTAGAAGGGGATTTTGAAATTAAGGATACGTCCTAGATTCAGCCTTAAATAAGATAAGATGAGAATAGGGTAGAGAAGCCGTGAGGTCACAACTTCTACTTTTCCGGTTCCAAATTCCTTAGAAGTGTGTATTAACCAGTGCTTCAGGGGACTAATAATAAATAGGTTGCATATTGAAAACAACAAGAGATGAAGTGAGTAGGAAAGTGCTAGAAGACGATAGAGAATAAAAATTTTGCGGCGGTGATGGGGGTTTGAACCTGCGACCTCACTGGTACGACAACTCCGCCTGGCCGGGGAGAGCGTGACTCTACCGTATGAGCTATCCCCGATCCCAAAAAAAGATCGTCTCTAACCCACTCACTTTTCTGAATTAAAAATTTTGCATATTGAGTCATGAAGTGGCAGCAGCCTCTTATGGTTTTCACACTACTATGTTATGACGATCGGCCCAATCAGCAAAGTCTGGTCCGCATTCGTGCACCGTCGCAAACCCGCCGGGTAGCATCGTCACAACACACCGTTCGACTAGATGCTCTGCCGTCTCAGGTTCAGAAGTGGCAGAACTATTTTAGTGGCAGAATGACTAGGCATATTTTTAGAATAACGGGGCGTAAAAGAGCAAGGATGGATAGTCTCTCTTGGCGACTGTCGTGTATTTAGACTTGAAAACAAGATGCCATCACTCTGAAACGAGAAGATCATTTAACACAAGGCATGTATCAAGTCCTCTGGAGGAGTGCTTTAACACTTCCAATGAGATTGGAACCGTAGATTTTGACATCACAATTTTTGTTCCCCATTTTGAAATGATCAGAAATGTGACATTTGAATTTTGATAACTTTATTCCAACAGCTGTCATGGTCGTTAATAATTTGACTCAATGTATGATTATAGCCAGGATATTATTATGATTGCCGTTTCCGTCTCCTTCACTATGTGATTAGTAACTGCGATGAGACTCCAGCTTCTGGAGAAGATAGAGTAGCCTTAGGGTTACAAATCTCTTGCAAAAAGCAATGGATAAAACAATAAATGTCAAAGTTTGAAAAACGTTGTTTCTTTTTGGGGTTTCCTTTTGAGTGAAATCGATCTGTCCTCTGGGGATATGAAAATTATATGTCCTTTCTCCCAAAATAGACTATAAAAGGTCCCTCATATCTCATCTCTCATATAATATGTGCATGCGTGTGAGTGTGTATATATGTCAATATGTCATGTTATGTATGTCTTCAATAATATTGTATTGTATAAATGTGTAACCAAATGACAAATTGCCAATATTTTGAGGAGAAAAAAGATTATTATTATTATTATTATTATTATTATTATTATTATTATTATTATTATTATTATTATTATTATTATTATTATTATTATTATTATTATATTATTATCATCATTATTATTATTATCATCATTATTATTATTATTGTTGACAAACAAAGTCCATTTTTTAGCATTTAAATTAACCTGGCAAAACATCGTTTTGAAGCGACGGGTTTGATTTCAGTGTCTCTGGCTGGCAAAATAAAAGAAAACAATAAACTGGAACACAGCCTCAGCCAAATCCGATCCATAGAAGAACAAAGAGAAAAAAGGGCTGATGTTTTTCAAGCCGTGGTGGAATCGTGGATAATCAACATAATTCATTCTTTTCCTGATCCTCTAAATATCATCTTTTGAACATGCTTCCATCTAATCCGTTAAAAGGTCTTTATTTGGCTTCAAATGTTTTCACAATCTTTTCAAGTCTTGGATAACCTTTAACCAGTTAACTGTCGTACTCTAGGAAAACAGGTGTTAAAAATTTTGGACAAAACTCATCCTTCAAATATCGATCGATTTAAAGGACCCTCATCTTGGCAATAACAATAACTTTTACACCTGGGTCTTCGCGAGGTCTTCCTTAAGTCCCAGGTTTGAGAGCTTTTGCCAAGATGAGGGTAATTTAAATCAATTGATACATGTTTGAAAGACGCGTTTTCTGGCCAAATGTTTAAATATGTACTGGTTATAATATTATCTTTACCAGCGAAGTATTAGTCGTGTCTCCATCACATTAGCGTTTTTAAAAAAAATTATTGCGGCGCCGAGGGCCGAGTCGTTATCTCGTCTCTACTGTCTATGGCCAATGCATAACAGGAAGAAAGAAGCCACTGTGTTTTTATTTTCAAGCTGGAGCTCTTATATAGCGCGATATACACTAAATAAATAAATAAACAAACAAACAAAACAAAAAACGATGAGAAATTTGACTTTATGGTGGATTCCAAGAGAAGGCTGGAATAACCCAGAGGATGGAGTAATGGAGAAAATTTTGAATCGGTTTGAGAGTATTTCCATGACAGCTACGAGCACATAATGATTTGGCTTTTCAGACCTGAAAATAAGTATATGTTGGGTGAAAGTCAATCTCTAAATCCATGCAGAGTTTATGAACATCCTTCCATAAATAATCGACATTTTGAGAGTTTTCGTCTAGACTAAGTGATTTTATTTTGAATTAAGAATTCATTCAGTTAATATCCGCCGCTCCCTTCCGTACAATGACAAAAACGCAGAAGCGTATATACACATATATTATCATTTATTTGTCGGCTCGGCCACTAAAAATAAACTCATCAATTTATCATAGAATATCCTCAACTTCCATTGTGTCGTTGGATAATTTGTTCTTTGTGGTCGAGGGCTCGTTCTATATCAGTCGCAATGCAGTGCCGAGAAGTTTAGTTCAAAGGGATCCCAAGAAGCATCACCACACATGTAGAATGATTCATGACGCACGTAACTTATTTCCGAGAAAGACAACACTGTTATAGTCAAGTACTCATTTAACACCTGAGTGCCATGAGATAATGTGAGCAAAGAGACCTCTCCAAGGACTCAACTTTGCTGTGCCCAGAGGGGGATTCGAACCAAGGAACTACAGATTTCTCTTCTTATTTATTTATAACCCGTAGCATTATCGTTTTCACCAAGAAAGCAATAAAACGACGGGATTCTGGTTTCAGAAAAGCCGAAAATGTGCCCCATCGCCTTCAAACGGTATCATATCGGGATGTATCAGATGCCGAAAATGAATTTTAAAAGTAAAATGATAAAAAACCGAATTTTTAATTTTTGAAGACATTGAGAAACTACAGTCATAGTCGTCCACGAAGCATTTGATTTTAACTTAAGTGACATATCATTGAATCACGAATTCAATTTTCAGAATTAATATACTCACGACAGACGTATACACACACACATAGACACACACACACACACACACACACACACACACACACATATATATATATATATATATATATATATATATATATGCAGTCTGACATCCTCCCTCTTATGGGCCAAGTTTAGCATTGTTGTAATGGACAATATTTTGCGTCATTTTTTGAGATTTCCATTACAACAATAAGCCCATAAGGAATTGGGTTATCAGACCTTAAAATAAGTGCATGCCGATCACGACATAACACCGGATTACAACAGGAAGAAAAAAAAGTTTTAAAAAGTAGTCCTTCAGAATCACAAGGCCCATGATGAGGAGCTTATCCAGGTTTCTGTAGCGTGAAACCGACAATAAACTTGAAAACATGAGCTTTTATATAGAGCAATATCCACTAAACGTGCTCAAAGAGCTTTACAAAAGGCCCCTGACGTAAAACGTAGAACGAGACATGACGCCAGTTAGGTGATAATACAATTTTTCTTCCGACAGAGACTATGCTGTTAACGCCCAGGTACTCATTTTATACCTTTTCCAAGGACTCAACTATGCGCCGAGTGAGACTCGAACCCAGGACTGTAAGATCCGAAAGCGAGTGTCATATCACAAGACCACATAGCCGCACAATAGCATTTAAATAATCCCGAAATAACAGCATCTTGAGGATGTGAGTCACAAATGTATCTCTAATCGGTATTATAGCGGGATGGCTCAGATACTGAAAATTGAATTTATATCTAAAAATATCAGTCTTGGGTTGATTTTATATGCTTTATTAAGGAGAATGATTACAGTATCTTAGAATAACAAAAACCAACATTTCATTTTTTAAAATCAGTTTGTCATTAATGAGAATTTTTAGCAACTGGAACATCCCGACATAATACCGTTTTGAGACGAGGGGTCACATTTTACTCATCACCATTACCATTATTAGTATCTTCATCACCCCTACCATTACAATAATCATGGTTATCAATGCTTTTGACCTGCTGTACACTGACAAAAGAGGCTGTCCTTTTGATAAAAATGTGAAAAAGATATGTGTATTCTATGTAACAGTAGGGCTATCAGACAAAGCAGAAACACAAATAAAAGAAAGAAGAAAACCATCTCGAAAAAACAGCCCGCCTAGACTGAGGATGGAACCTCAGACCTCCTGATTCGAGAATCAGAAGATCTGAGTTTCGTTGCGCAGTCGAGGGCAGGTTGATCATTTTGTAAGACATTTCCTTGTAATTTTCTTTCTGTTTTGTCTGTCACTCTTACACACACATACACACACATACACACATACACATACACACACATACACACATATACACACACACACACACACACACACACACACAGATCTAATCAGATTTTCTCATCTCACACCAATGGCTGCTGCCAAATTCGTCGTTGTGCTTTTGGTGCCAGAAACTCAATTTTTGTTTTGTTTTTGTAATTTTACTTTGTATATCTACATTGAAATAACCTATCCATGGAATAACCGATTTAAACTAAATTTATCATAGCTCAGAATCGGTGAATTGTTGTCTCGATTATTACAACCAAAAAGACAACAAAAACAAAAACAAAAAGAACCAAACATACGGGAACAGCCTTAGAACGCATTTTGCATGATGTGACCAGCACGTTATTACATTGTGATATATAACCATTGACTAAAATGAATAGCAACTTGAAAAAAAAATATTGTTAATCTCCCGTCTTTTATTAAGTCAATAGGTTGGGTGTTATTTTAATCAATCTTTATATAATTATGAAGTAACAATTTCCTGGCCAAAACTGTTAAAATTGTTCTGTAACTGTTAGGCAGGCACCACTTCCATCATCATTGCCATTTTCCACCAGCTTTATATTCAACTACCACAGAAACACAGACATACTCAGCAATTATGACCAATTTTCTACTTATGGAACTCTGGCACAGACATATCAATTACTATTATAGAGGGAATGCTCTCGTGTTGTAGTTATGGTTAATTAATTATAAATAATAATAATAATAATAATAATAATAATAGATCTTTATTGTCCATAAATATGGCAATTTGTCATTTAGTTACACTTGTTATAATGTTAAACGATAACTAAGATTGAACAGATATTTCACTCCTACTTATTTTCTCTCTCTCTCTCTCTCTCTCTCTCTCTCTCTCTCTCTCTCTCTCTCTTTCTTTCTTTCTTTCACACGTGCGATATACACAACATAAACATATTCATTTCGTTTTCAATTTGTTACGATTGTGGCAATTCGACACCAAAAATTATCATCATTATCAATTGGTCAGTTAATCTTACATTAAATAAATTAATCAGTTAATCAGTCAACGAATCAATCCTTGGTTTTTCTGTACCATATGAAATATTCAAAATTTTTATTGCTGATGGAACGAACGTTGATTTATACTTGTTAGTTCTACATTTAATCTGACAAAACCTTCTCCCAGATGGTAAAAGACTAAATTCACGGTATAAAATATGTTTTTTATTGTTGGTAATTGAGAATGCTTTCCTTTCTATTGCTTTTCCATGAATTCTTTCTACTCCATCAAGAGGATGGTTTATTATTTTTGATGCCTCTTTGATAGATTTTGAAATTTTTGATTTATCTTTAAGTCGGCATCCTCCAAACCATATGGTGCAGCCAAACGCAATTACACTTTTAATCAATGAGTCATAAACTCTTAACATAGTTTTCTTCCTTACTTGAAATGTTCTCAATTTCCTTAGGATGTATAATCTTTGGGCAACTTTCTTAGAAATTATATTAATATGTTGAGAGAAATTGAGGGAACTATCAATGGTTATTCCTAAATATTTAAAATAGTCAACTATCTCAACATCATCTTTACCGATCGCCACACACTTTAAGTCGTTTTTATTTTTTACACCAAACACCTGTTCTTTCGTTTTTTCAACATTTAATTCAAGCTGATTTTGTTTACACCAATCGGTGAATATATTTATTTGTTTGAAATAATTCTTTTCGGTAACTTTATCTTTTAATAAGCCAAGAATAGCAGTATCATCTGCATATTTCACTATAAAACAATTTTCAAAGGATGGTCTGCAGTCGTTGGTGTATAAGATGTACAGGATTGGGGAACTCACACAGCCTTGGGGACATCCGTTCGACAACGTTCTTTTGTTGGAGATATGTTCACCCAATTTTACACATTGCGGTCTATGGGTCAGAAACTCTTTATACCATTTAATAAGGTAGTTTGGAATATCCATGCTGCACAACTTTTGAAGCAAAATATCTGTGTTCATGGCATTAAAAGCTGACGAAAAGTCGACAAACAGGATTCTGGCGTAATTCGAGGGCGTTTGGTCAAGGTGTTTCGAGATCAAATTTGTGGCGGTTAATAGTGCGTCTTCAACACTGAGATGTTGCTGGTATGCAAATTGGGCGGTATAAACCGACAATATAGATTTAGATAACATGTTTTTGTAGAGTGATTCAGTCTTGGATTGAGTTGGGCGTTAACCTGGGTGGTTTTTGGGTTTATATTTAATGGCTACTACTATAATACTTCTCGTTTTATGATTTGGAGAGAGAGAAAGAGTGAGAGAGAGAGAGAGAGAGAGAGAGAGAGAGAGAGAGGGGGGGGGAGAGTCAGAAAGAGAAAGAGAGAGAGGGAGAGAGAGAGTCATAGGCTGATAGACAGATAGATGGGTAGATAGGTGCATATATAAATAGATAAAGAGATATAAAAAGGAGTAGATAGATAGCTAGTCGATATATATATATATATATATATATATATATATATATATATAGGATGTGTGTATGGGTATGTGTGTGTGTGTATTGAAAAAGGAGATAGATAGACATGGCTAGATGGGTAAATAAATAATAGATAAATGGATAAATAGGGAATATATATATATATATATATATATATATATATATATATATATATATATATATATATATAGGTAGAGAGAGGGAAAGAGGGAGAGACAGGAGCAATAGAAAAGAGGAAGGGAATAATAGGGAGAAATATATAGACAGTATATAGATAGACATTTTATGGCTCGAGGACACAATGCTACGTTGTCTCGTCTTGTCACAATAGTCAAGCAATGGTAAGCGTGGTCAGTGGTCGGATGACTGTTAGTGCGTGATCATGGAATTTTCTGGTCTCGATGTTTTGTCCTTGGGTAAAGCACGCTAACCCACTCGCATCAGGTGTAAATAAGAAACTGCCTTCAAACAATGAGGGATATTGTAAAAGTGTCAATACAAAATGAAAGCCTGGCACTAGGCTTTATAATTGTGATCACTCGCCTCAAAACTGTATTGTGTCGGGATGATCAAAATGCTGAAAATTGAATTTATATCCACAAATCTCAGACTTGCATTGTGTTTGTATGTTTTATTGAGGAGATTGAACATCATATTTTAGTGTTACTAAATAGCAATAATTCATAATTTTGACCAGCTTAGCTTTAATTTGACTTTTTAACATCTGGTTCATCCCGACATAATACTGTTTTGAGACGATGGGTCACAATTAAGCTCGTGTTTGTAGTCTCTCTGATTTTTTAAAGGGATATATTATTTTTTCTTGTATTTTTTTC
>NC_088360.1:11043890-11086390 GCF_034508935.2 Berghia stephanieae | reverse complement strand
CAACAACAAAAACCGCAATAAAAACATAAATGCATTACTTACAATTTGATAAATAACAATGTGAAATTGAATGTAAGCTTCAATGTATTATACGGAAACAGATAAAATGGACGTTTCGGCTTTCCCCTTTATCAACAAAACAGGATGAATGAAACACTACAGACGAATGAGATAATGTGGTAGTGGCGTTGTTATTTTATCCGTTTCCGAATATTAAACTGAAGATTACATTCAATTTCACATTGTTATTTATTTCTTCGAGCTTCGCGCAGCAACACATTGACATTTCTTACAATTTGGCGTGCTAAATATTTCCCTACCCAAAACCAATGTCCTACTCTGAATATGTAAATATTTCCCAGAAAGTTCGACAGATTAGAATGAACAACAACTTGTCTAAATTGTTATAATCTTGCCAAGTCTTTAAAGTCTCGGATTAAAGTCTTTTGGACAAGTTGTAGGTCATTAATTTAGTGATATATAAATCGAGAGTTGTCTGGTAGAAAAATAAGAAATAGCGTTGTGTCACTGCACTTTATTAATTCAGAAAAGTGGTTGGAGCCGCATTTATGTTGATAATGACAAGAAATAAAGTAAGTAGAAAAGTTCCAGAAGAGAAGAGGAAATCTTATAATTTGCGGTGTGGAGAATTTGAACCCTGGACTTTTATGGCACCCGATAGCGTCGATTTTAAAGCGTAAGCGCCCCTCTCGTGGCGAGGCGAAGAGTGCTGTAAAAGGCAGGTCTTGGGCTCAACTCCCCATTACAGAAGACATTTTTCATTCTCTATTGTTTCCTGGCACTTCTCTGCTCACTTCATTTTTTTTTTGTTTCTGTCACTGCAATGAATGTCAGAATGGGTTGCTTTTATCTTCTGATTCTTTCCACAATCCCTTTACGATTGTCGAAAAATAAAAGTCCGAATAGAATGACGTCCAAGTATATCCACCGTTTATTTTTTTTTAAAAATGATAATTTTGTATGCAATGGCAATAGTTGAAAATAACCAAATACTTACACCGATTTACTACTCTCACTCCTACGATTGTAATGAAGTTTCACCACTCGCCATTGGTTTAAGTAGTTGCTAAGCTTTCAAGAATCCAGTAGATAACTCTCGGATGCTTTTGATAATAACATCCGGATGAGATTATTAAACGTTTTTTTACGACGTACAATTAACTACTTCCTGAACGGTGGCACTTACAAGTGTCATGACGTAAGTTATTAACAGTTCACATATTAACCCGTTAACTGCCGCACTCTGGAAGAACTCGTATTTAAAATTTTGCTTAGAAAACGCATCCTTCAATATTCGATCGATTTAAATGACCCTCATCTTGTCAAAGACTCTCAAAGCTGGGACTTCGCGAAGGATAAATTCTCTATGACTATAAAGTCTCAACACACACTTTTGCCTGTTGTGTATTCAGAATTCAAATATCGGCGCATAGTTGAGTTCTTGGAAAAGACTCTTTAGTCACATTCTCTAACATTCTCATGTGTGAAATGAGTACCCGGCCGTATCTGTCTGAAAAAAAAAGTTATATCGCCCATCAGGCGTCATGTATCGTTCTACATATTACGTGTTGCTGTTGGTCAAGGAACCTTTGTGAAAAAGGAAATGATGATGATATATATATATATATATATATATATATATATATATATATATATATATATATATATACACACACACTATTATATATATATATATATATATATATATATATATATTATATATATGTGTGTGTGTGTGTGTGTGTGTGTCTCCGACCGCCTAAAACACTATAATGCTGAAATGTGAATCGTCAAACAAAAATATGAAACTTAGACTCGTGTTATCTTTTATACTACTGAGAACGAGTGCAGTTTCCAAAATCTAAATATAAATATGCTGTTCTGACCATTTTAACCAGGTGACCGTTTGCTTCAAAATAGTTTATTGAGGAGCTGAACCTAGTGCCAAAAACTGGATTGAAGGTAAACATTATTTTAAAATTTGAAGTTTTAGCCTTTCGCACCATAAAGACACCAGATTATAGTAGTGAAAAGGTGAAAATGGAAAGGCTTCGGATGGGAAGCCTCGCAAACCTGGGACTTCATTCAATGACCCTCATCTTGGCAAAAACTCTCAAACCTGGGTCTTCAGGAGGGTCATTTTAATCGATCGATATTTGAAGGACGAATTTTCTGGCCAAATTATTAAGTACTAGTTTTCCTGAGTATGGCAGTTAACTGGTCAATTAATAGATGCTCCCTCCCACACACACTCACACACTCTTTTTTTAGTCCGTTGTATGATAAAGTCAATTTTATTTGCTCTATTTCTATTGCCCTAATTTTAACGGCGTTTGAATTTCCGTGTTGGCGGAGGAAGACTGTCGACCCACACCAAAACAGTCGATTTGGCTGCCCAATTCATCATTGAGAGAACCAGGACAGTGCACTGCGCATGCGTTTGGCAAAAATAAAATCGATACAATGAAATGGCCCCCTTTTTCACAGATATTTTTGCCTCGTCACTACCCGTAACGCCCATATGGTTCCTATAAAATATTTTGTCGCGCACTCTCTCTCTCTCTCTCTCTCTCTCTCTCTCTCTCTCTCACACACACACACACACACACACAAACACACACACTCTCTCTCTCCTTCTCTCTCTCTCTCTCTCTCTCTCTCTCTCTCTCTCAGGGTAAGGGGGGGGGGGGGGGGGGGGGGGAGTTGCATGTACATTTTTTCCGTTATGGGATAGGGGTGAGGGCGATTCTTAGGATGGGGGCTATCCAATTTGGAATCCTCATTTTAACACGATTTATTTTAATAGCGAGTTTTCTGTGTAAATCTTGCGGGGAGTCCATAAATATCTTAATTAGTTGTCTAAGATCTCTGTAAACAACATTGGATACAATTTTATCCTCTCGTTTGGTTGTTATGGAAATTTACATAATTGGAACTTAAATCAGAATTGAATATCCACGTCAGATAGCTCACACGGTAGAGTCATGATCTCCCCGGCCAGGCGGAGTTGTCGTACAAGTAAGATTGCGGGTTCCAGCCCCCATCGCGGCCGCGGAGTTTTCATTCTCTTCTGTCTTCTGTCACTTTTCTACTCACTTCATTTCTTGTTATTATCAACACAAATGCCTGCTCAATCACTATTCTGAATTTGAACAATGTGCTTTGTCAGATTACGGCGGTATGATGCAGGCCAACAATGGATTGTTCTCTGTAATTAATTGTATTTTTACTTCTTAATTTATATTTATGAACTTTATATATCGTTGGTCGGCGGATCAAAACTCTAAAGTCTACATACGTGCTTTGTGCACCATGTTTTATTTCAGAGGTCTGATCCAAACCAAATTAAATAAAACATGGTGCAAAGCTCGTATGTAGACTTCAGATGTTTGATCCACCGATCGTGAAAATCAAGACTTCAGAGGTTTGATCCACCGACCATCGATATTTAGCAATATTATACTGATATCTGACAAAACACAATTTATTCCATTTCATTTGAGCCAGACAATTTCACTTCAAATATCGAACAGAAATAACCTCTCTAAAGTCTTAGGTTTAAGACTTTTAAACATGAACATTTATATGGCAAATTTTCACGGATTTACCATGCTCAATACGCTTCACAATGCTTCATTTATTTCTCGAGCGGGCATATAGAACGCTATGTCTATTTCATACACGACAGGTCACGCCCCAGGCTTTTTGTACGAATACTAAAACTCTTAAAATATCCTTCACTATAGCCAAGTTTTTATTTGAGCAGGATAATGGTGTTGTATGGTGTCTAACCCATTGGCACAACGTCGCGCCAGAACGAGTTCGGGGTCATCTAAATCGATCTCTTTATATAAAGTAAAAATATTTTCTGGCCAAAATGTGTAAAAAGACATTTGGTCGCAGTACGGAAGATTGGTACACGCAAAAATAAAATTGCCTTCGTGATTTGTTTTTATATTCCATGCATGATGACGTCACTCAGGCCTTTGTTATTGTTTTTGCCATCCGCGTTTGTGAGTTGTTCTCACTAAACTGTATTAACCAGACTATCAAAGTTCATGGTTACACAGAGTTTGTGTGTTGGTCCGTTATACTTCCGGATGGCAATGTTGTGAACTCCTTGGCCAACCGCATTCTATCTATATTCCATGCATGATATATAAAAATAAAAACAACGAAGTAACAAAATATATTTCGAGAGCACTCTCGTCAAAACATAACATTATCATTGCTTTCATTGGCAGTCGTCTACAAGCCAGGGAATAAATCCCTTTGATTTTAACGTTTAATTGAGGGAAACGCATGCGTTACAATATGTACATGTTCGATCTGTCATTATATAAATGGGTTTGTTAATCTGTTGCTATGGTTACCAGCATGATCGTTATGCATTTATCCAATGACAAACATCGTCTCGGAAGCGAGAAAAGCACAATGCAAATTTTAGCACACCCATACCAGGCCTACCAGGGTACCCACTATTGGGGCAGAATGACCTGATGATGATGATGATGATGATGATGATGATAATAATAATAACAACAATAATAATACTAATAACCTTCTTCTTCTTCTTCCTCTTCCTCTTCTTCTTCTTCTTCCTCTTCTTCCTCTTCTTCTTCCTCTTCCTCTTCTTCCTCTTCCTCTTCTTCCTCTTCCTCTTCTTCCTCTTCCTCTTCCTCTTCCTCCTCTTCCTCTCCTCGTTCTTCTTCCTCTCCTTCTCCTCCTTCCTCTCCTTCTCCTCCTTCTTCTCCTCCTTCTTCTCCTACTACTTCTACTACTACTTCTACTACTACTACTACTACTACTACTACTACTACTACTACTACTACTACTACTACTATTACCACTACTACTATTAATAATATAATAATAATAATAATAATAATAATAATAATAATAATAATAATAATAATAATAATAATAATAATAATAATAATAATAATAATGATAATAATAATATTTATTATAATAATGATAACGATGATGATAATAATGATAATAATAATAATAATAATAATAATAATAATAATAATAATAATAATAATAATAATAATAATAATAATAATAATAATAATAATAATAATAATAAGGATATGACAATTTTGCTTGTCATGCGCTTGTAGTCCGGGATTGTGTTTGCTATCAAATTTTAAAAACCAATATTGCTAGATAGGAAAACAATATTTGAGAATGGAAAAAATAAAGAAAAAGACTACCGATCAATACCGGAACCATCGAAACGAAACGCTATTTAATGACGCGGAAATAATCATCATCAAAATCGTGTGATAATAATGTGAGTGAATGGGTGGTGCCAGGCACAGGGATGGGGAGGAAACGGGGAATGGTAGTTAGAATGATAGATAGATATATAGATAGATGGATAGATAGATAGATAGATAGATAGATGAATAGATAGATAGATAGATGGATAGATAGATAGATAGATAGAGATAGATAGATAGATAGATAGATAGATAGATAGATAGATAGATAGATAGATAGATAGATGGGTGGATAGATGGATATATATATATATATATATATATATATATATATATATTTATAGATATAGACATAGATAGATAGATAGATGGATAGATAGATAGATGGCCAGATAGATAAATATATAGATAGATAGATGGATGGATAGATAGATAGATAGATAGATAGATAGATAGATAGATAGATAGATAGATAGATAGATAGATAGATAGATAGATAGATAGATAGATAGATAGATGGAAGGATGGAAGGATAGATAGATAGAGAGATAGATATATAGATAGATAGATGGATGGATGGAAGGATAGATAGATAGATGGCTAGATAGATAGATATAGATAGATAGATAGATAGATAGATAGATAGATAGATAAATAGATAGATAGATAGATTAGATAGATGGGAGGATAGATTGGTAGATAGATAGATAGATAGATAGATAGATAGATAGATAGATAGATAGATAGATAGATAGATAAACACAGAGAGTGAGAGATGATTGATCGATAGATAGATCATAGATGTATGGAGATATATATATATATTATTACATATATATATATATATATATATATATAAATATATATATACATATATATATATATATATATATATATATAAATATATATATATATAAATATATATATATATATATATATATATATATATATAGAGAGAGAGAGAGAGAGAGAGAGAGAGAGAGAGAGAGAGATAGAGAGTGAGGAATGATGGGTGGATATATTTTATATATATATATATATATATATATATATATATATATATATATTGATAGATAGATATATAGATAAACATTGAGTGTGAGAGATGAGTGATCGATAGATAGAAACATAGATGTATGGAGAGAGAGAGAGAGAGAGAGAGAGAGAGAGAGAGAGAGAGAGAGAGAGAAACGTAAATTAATATTGTTCGTGATTCCATCAAATACGCAGCTTCGTGTCCTTCAAACCAGCCATCTAACCTCACATGAACAAAACAATCCATAATGATAACAACGTAGTAATCGTATACTCTATTTATCCATTATGTTTAATCCATTGTCGGCGGTTTTATACTTTACTCTAACTTGACATCATATTCCATTATTGCTTTCCTAAAGATATCAATAATGACTCAATAGTACTAACCCTCTCTCTATCTCTCTAATGGATTATGCTTAATCCATTGTGGGTGGTGTTGGCCTGTATTCCAACCTAACATCACATCCCAGTGGTATCCTTGAGATATCAGTAACGACTCAGTAATACTCTCTATATCCATTATGTTTAATTCTTTGTCGGTGGTGTGTGACTATATTCCAACCTGTTATTATATTCCATTGGTTCCCTTAAGACATCAGTAACGGCGGTACCATTTATCGCTCTATAAATAAAAAGTGTAGAACAGATGGATTTTGATCAATAATAGTAGAGAATGGTGACTTGTAAGTGATTCTTATCTTATATTTTGTTAAAGGCTATCTAGAATAACAAATCCTTCTTTACCTTAACCTGAAATCTATCAACGCCAAGAGCTGCAATAGGCCTGGGCAATTTCCTTTCATTTCATCCGATACTTGGCTACTGTCCTGGTCCTCTACCAGGAGTGCTAATTTAATTCATCTGCTTTTCCACCAGCCTGCATCATGTTGTTTTGGGCCTTCCTGTCCCTCAATTTTCTTTTGGAGTCCACCCCAATGCCATCATTGCAGAATCGATCTTTTCCACTGTCTTCAAGACATGCCCAATCTTATTCCACCTTTTCCTCCTCACCACCACACTAGCCTCTTTCTTTCCCTGCCAATTTTTAAATTATCTTATTCCCTACATGCTTTGCCATCTTATTCTCATTATTGTTTTCAAGCGTTTAAATTTGATAGGGATAATGATATATCCTTCAATGCGTTATAAATGACATGATAGCCAAACTATCGCAATAAATCTGATGTTTTCCATTTTGACAAACTTCGGCATTAAACAAATTTATATCTTAATGATTTCAATTCTTCTGTCTATCAATACCTTTTTTAAAAAAAGTGGCCAATAGAAGGAGCAAATTTTATTTGTTACGATCCGAATTCAATTCCCAATATAAACTATCTATAGGGTGGATAATATACCTTGTCCATATCTATTATTGCACCTTGACAAATACATTTTGAATTGATCGGCAATTGGATTCAATAGTCTGATGTCACGTCGCCCAGCAACGGCGAGCAGTATGTTTCTAAACAAAGAAAATTGATACTTTTTATTTTTCGTGCTGGCTAGACTTTTCATATGTCATGTGATCAGAATGTATAAAAGTCAAAACATGATCATATTTATAATGTTTATCTCCTCTGGATAGACTTTTATGTTCGTCGGAGAAATATTTCATAAGGGCGTTCACCATTGTTTCGATAGTTTAGAGCCAGTTACTAAGTAACTATGCGTCATTACGAGGGAAGTGACGCCATGTCTGTTGACGCCAATTGTAAAAGTAACAAGAGGAAAAAAAAAGAGAGTTGATTTGGATTGGCGTCATACTGTATCACCAGTTAAATGTAGCGGGTAAATGGTTGTCAGCGGGACTCGAGTCCGTATAGAATCGGCATCACGTGGGGTGCAATACGAGTGTTTATCAGTTCATTATATCTACCATTTACAGCTCGTTGCCACATTCAACATTTATACCTCATTGACACTTTCACCGAATTCTTCAATATTGTGCGTATTATAAGTTTATTCTTTGAAAAGTGGGTATGGCGTCAATATTCTGACTAAAATCTGTTGTTTGTTTGTTTGTTGCTTTCGGTCTCTTCCAACACAATTGAGGTTATATGAGAGACCGCTGAAACAAAAAAAAAAAACAAGCAATCTAACAAAAATAGTACAAATGTAAATCAAAATCATAACCTAAAGATATCATAAGCTAAATTATAAATAACCAAGAACAAACAGGCAGAAGATTTACAGAAAAAAATATCCCCTGTCAAAAATACAATCACAAACCAAAGAAGCAGGATAGGCTAGTAAAGAGAAGAAGAAACGACATCACTATCGGATCGTACACCCATGCGAACATCATAGGTATATGATTCAAGGGTGATGCTCCCATCCAACCACCCGCTCTAAAATCTGTATAGAATATTATTGTCGTTTGCGTTCTTACAGTGAAAGAAACAGCTTGGTGCTTGAATGTAATAAGGTCATCGATGACTTTGACGTAGTATCGCTTTACACAAGTTAACTTTATCTGTGGTGTGGAGTGGAGGACATAGACAGTCTTTATCCTTGATTGACAAAGAGATGTTTCCATCTGTAGTTTGCGTCCATAAAGTCGAGCCATTTTGAACCAGATAAACGATAGACGAATGAGCTTGTGCAACAGCGCCGTATTCCTTTGTGTAAGTTACACTTTTACAATTACCGTCACTGCCTATAGCCATGTCCCCAATCACACCTTAGTCGAGTGGGCTAATGTGTGTTAAGTGCCTGCCTTACCTAAGGACACAACTTCGGGACCAGATCCATCATCGAACACTGTCACCAATCCAGCGACTGACAACGCGTGGCGTCGCTTGACTTTTGTGACAAGACCAGTTACCGTACCCCTGAGCCTCCGAGGAAGAAACATCATATTATAGAGGGAGAGGGAGAAACCTTTATGAAAAGAAAAGACATATAATTTATGCTAAAGCAGAAATATAACGTGAACAGAATTCGTTTCCAACCTAACACATGGAACTTTCCGCCATTTTAAATTAGACTTAGATCTGCAAGCTCATGATAGGTATGGAAGTGATGCGTATTGTCGAAAAAACATTTTGAGGTTGAATGCGAGTGTAGTTTTAAAAACAAAATCCGGTTTCTCAAGAGTGCTTCATCTATTGAGTCGAAAAATTGTTAAATTGGCAATGGAATTTCCTTATTTAATCTTTGTGTTGACGTAACACCGAGTCAACAATCCGTAATCAAAAGACAACGATGAGATGTTATCACACAATGATTGGATTATTGCAACATAACCGTTGTTTCACAAAAGGTTACAGGATGTTTTATGTCAATCTTACTTTGCTGCCCCTCTTCTAAAAAATGTTGGACGCACATAAACTGTATTCATCATCACGTATCATTTCAGGGATTTCCCATGTTGCAACATTTACTTTATTCCTTCCATTTTATTCTAAAAAATGAGAAAGATGACGAAACTGACGCCTGCTAAATGACGGAAGGAATATAGTAGAAAGTCTTGAGGTGGAGAAGTTGCCGAGTGGTTAAGGCATTGCACTGTAATCCGGAAGGTCCCGATTTCGAGCCCCGCTTCCGGCACTTTCGTTTTTTTTCCTTAGGCAATATTATTAACCCCCAATTTGCTCATTTGGACAACATGGGTGATTCCTGTTGACAAGGTCAGCAAGCTCGTAGAGAGGTTGAGAACACGTCGGGAATTCTAAAAAGCAAGAGTGTAAGAATCGTATATTATTATCCCACCCCTTTCATTGGAAAACCCTATCATTTCGTAAGTAATCGTTGAATAATGCTTTGAACGCGTTGAAATAAACATTTAATTCAACAATTGCAGAATATTTGCGCACATTTTATTGGTATGAAATTAGGTGTAAAAGACAACTGATTGGTAATTAATAATCTTTTGGTTTTCGCATGAATACAAATCCACCGTTTTTTTCTTTTTTGGGTCGAATTCTCATTCAGGCAGATGGAGAAAAATACAAATTAAATTATGGCGAACTGAAGTAGTTGTAACCATACAATTGGTCACGAAATATCGGAATAATTCTACTTGGATGAGTCGAATAAACGTAATCTTTCATTTATTTGTATTCATTAAACTCGTTATATTTTTATCGAGCAATAATACCTACTTTCAAGCTCGTGTTTTTTGGTACGATAAAAATAACTCGTTTAATAAATACAAAGAAATGAAAAAATCGTATATTATAATTCCACCCCTTCCATTGGAAACCCCTATCATTTCTTAGGGAATACGCAATAGTTGAATAATGGTTTGAATGGGTTGAATAAAGAATTTATTCAACGATTACAGAATATTTGCGCTCATTTTATTCGTTTAAAATATGGTATTAAAGACAGCTGATTGGCGATGAATAATAATATTTCGGTGCGCATGGATATATATCCAACTTTTTTTTCTTTTTTTTTGGATCAAATTTCGTTCAAGCAGATGTAGAAAAATACAAATGGCGAATCGAAGTTACTACGAGACCATGAATCCAAAACCATTAAAATTCACAACCAATTACTGATTCTAGCTGAATTACCCCTCTCCCCAGACCACACACACACACACACACACACACACACAATATATAAAATATATATATATATATATATATATATATATATATATATATACAAACACACGCACAAACAGAATAATAACAAAATTAACATTATGATCGTCAAATTGAATTGAAGGAACACAACATTCTATTCCAAGTGGGAGTTAAAAGAATCAACACAATCTCACCCACACACGTGGCTTGAACACATTTAAAATTAATAAATAGGTTACCTTCTAATTCATTGTGACTTCATTGATTTACACCGCTAATACAAATTACGAAAACAAGAATATCAAAAATTGAAATAATAGTGCATACAGCAAAACAATAGCCTGCATATTATAATGTCTAGATAGACAGTTAGATTACTTTTGGAAAAAAATGCCAAACAAATTACTGGAAAACTCAGAATGGTCAAAGTAAATGCCAACATTTTTACAGGAATCACATTTTCTAGTAAATGCCCGTAAAAGTAGATAAAAATCTTGAATTTCTTATCCCATTTCTAGTTAGTATCAAGACAGGACTTTCTTTGTTGTTTAATGACCATTTTCAAAAACTGGCATTAAAGGTACCAAATTCGTTGGGGGGTTTTTTATCGCGGAATAACTCATTCGCAAGGTCGTGAGTTGTTTGCCGCGATAAAAATAATTCATTTCATAAATCCAAACCCGTGAAAGAATGCTATAATATCCACTTAAAATGCTCAAAACGGGTCCCTACAAGGGGTCTCTAGCTAACAACACTTAGCATGTAGAACGAAATATGACACCTGTTAGGCGATATTGTATATTTTCCAACAGAGATAACGCTGTTAACCGCCAGGTACTCAATCATACACCTGAGTACGGTAAGAGAATGTGAGTAAAGCGCATTTTCAAGGACTCAATTATGCGACGCTCAGAGCGGGGCTCAAACCCTTGGCCTTCCGATCTCAAGGCGAGGATTTATAACGCAAAACCACTTAGCCCCACAAAACAACCCACTTGAGCTTATGTTTAGCACAATATCCACTAAACGTGCTCAAAACACTAAGGACTTTAACGTTAATATCAGTGTCTGATCTGTCCCTACACACACACAAAAACGTGAGAATTTAATTTATAAAGCGCAATATACACTAAAAGTGCTCTGTTTCTGTTTATAAGTTTTACACAAAAATTATATATTTGAATAATACTGCTTGTCGTATTAAATATTTTAATTTACCGTGACTCTTGGTAATCGGACGACATAAATTTTATTTGTGATCTTGATATTATTCCTACGTGTTTTTATTTTTGGGTAGGAATAGAATAATTTCTCTTCATTCATATGAGACAGCTCATCTATTTTGTTATAAACAACGTTTTGTAATTGATTTATTAGATTATTAGAACGTTGGGGTGGATTTGTAGTCTTGCAGTGTGACACTCGCCTCCTGGTTCGAGTCCCATTCTGCAGCTCTAAGCTAAGTCCTTGGAAAGGACTCTTTACTATCTTTACACATATTTTCCCCCACGGAACTCAGGTGTAAAATGCAACAACACTGTCTGTGTCTAAAATAGATATTTATAGATAGAATGCGCTTGGCCAAGGAGTTCACAACATTGCCATCCGGAAGTATAACGGACCAACACACAAACTCTGTGTAACCATGAACTTTTATAGTCTGGTTAATACAGTTTAGTGAGAACAACTCACAAACGCGGATGGCAAAAACAATAACAAAGGCCTGAGTGACGTCATCTTCGAACTATCTATTATATCGCCTAATGGCCTCATGTGGGGTCGTGGATAGCTCAAACGGTAGTGTCATGATATCCCCGGCCAGGCAGAGTTGTCGTACCAGAAAGGTCGCTGGTTCGAGCCCCTATCGCCGCCTCGAAGTTTTTATTCTCTGTTGTCTTCTGAGACTTTTCTACTCGCTTCATTTCTTGTTATTATCAATATTAAGTGCCTGCTCCGCTTACTTTTCTGAGCAAATAATATAGTGATTATCGCACAATATAAAAGCTCAGGGTTCTTGTTTTTGTTTTATAGAGTAACTAAAATCTCTCAATACTTTACTTAAACCGAAACTTGATACATTGAGTGTGGGTCTAAATTGTATGAAGCAGTAGACATGTGTGTATTTATTTCCAACCTAGCACTACGTGAATGGTTGTGTCATGACATAGTGGCGGACACAATCATCTCGCCAAAAACAAGAAATGACACGTCCGTCACGAGATCATCCCTTGCCACAATTTCTGCCAATTTTATATAATTTATTTTAACCTTATCCGTTATGATAAACCATAGCCTTGTTGGTGACATTTATCATGGCCACCCCCCCCCCCCCCCCCCCCCCCCCATCTTTCCTTCTGTTTCAGGGATGTCAGATTATTTATGCATAAAATGCCAAACAAGTAGAAAAAGACCAAATAGTCAGAAAAATGCTATTAAGGGAGGAAAGGATCTTTATTTTCTTATCATTATCTTATGAATATTTTACATTGCCTTTCCAGTATAGGGGTGAAAATTCGTAAGTTTTCAGCCATTATTATGTATTTGTCTATTAAATAGATAAAAGTAATAAATGGTTCTTAATATAATACCAAACAACAAATACCAAAATGCCAATTCCGATTTTTCCATGGCAAAAGGTCTCAAAACATGCCAAGCATATTTTTTTTGTTTGTTTGTTTGTTTTTGTTTTTAGTTTTCATTAAAATGCCTGACTGGCAAACCTGCTGCTATGATTCGGGATACGCCCTCCGTAAATAGGCGTATTTCAGTGAAATGTTCCCTCCCTGTCAAAAATATATTATTAACTTTCATTGCCTGTATGGTCTTCACTGTAAAAATTGTATCAACAACCTGTTTAAAAGATAATTAAAGGCAACACATAACCTATCTATAAAACGCATTTATATGCTCGGACCATGCCAAATGCGCTTTATAATGATAAATTTGTTTCTGAAAGCAGTACACATGAACCAAATTCCATTTCATAAAGTGGCTACAAGTCATAGGACACTCTTACAATATCGGTCACTACCTATTTCTAGGTACGCATTCGTACTACGTGTGGAGCAACTGCGGTAGAGACTGCCGTGCAATGATCGGTCTGCTGAGTCACACCCGTCGCTGCTCTCACCAAGAGTGACGAGACCAAAGTCATACAGGGAGCAAAACCATAGTTTCTTGAGACGGAAGGATGCCTACATTCATACTGAAGTCGAGTTAATGGTAATGTGTGCAAAAACGCTTGATCAGAAAACCCAGCGCCGGAGTTAGAGGTATTTTTATCATTCATGCTAACATCTGGAAGACTTCAAGAAAGTCCCAGGTTTGAGATATTTTTGACGAGATGGGGGTAATTTTGATCGATCGATATTTGAAGGACGAATTTATTTTCTGGTCAAATTTTATCAAATTATGTGCATTTTTTAGAGTACGGCACATCCTTATAGAATATCAGGATGGGCCCAGCTGCACTGACATTGACCTAAGAGTCTGCTCCCCAGATGCTGTGGAATGGGTTCGGTGTTGGAGCGACAAGCTATGATGATGGTGAGAGTACGGTAGCATGGGATTCATATTTTGGCAGTTTAACTCTTGCTATATTTATTTTCAAGTCTTTTTTATAAATTCCTCAATGCAATCAGATGTTGCCAGGTCTAATAAAACAGTTCAATGTGATATTTTGAATATGGGTTATCCTTTCCATAAAAATAACACCATTAACCTGTTCAATGCCGTACTCTGGGAAAGACACGTATGTAAACATTTAGCCAGAATATTTATTCGTCCTTCAAATATCCATCGATTTAAATGACTTGGCAAACCGGGGGATTCGCGAGGTCCCAGGTTTGAGAGTTTTTGCCCAAAACAAAAGATCAAAGAAAAAGCCACAAAAGCTTGAGCTTTTATATAGAGAATATCTACAAAACGTACTCAAAGCGCACTATAAAGGGTCTCTAGCCAACAGCAACGTTTAACTTGTGAAAGAGACATGGACGAGACATGAACCCTAATAGGCGTTACTAATTATTTTTCAAAAGAGACTACCCTGTTGATGGCAAAATGAGTGAATATGAAAAGAACATTTTCCAAGGACTCAACTATGCACCGCTCAGAGCGGGACTCGAACTCAGGACCTTCCGATCCAAAGGCGAGTGTCATACCACTAGACCAAATAGCCGGGCGATCAAGACCAATCCATGGACCAATATGGAAGCTGTAAGTAGTCCTTCAGAGCCATTAGGCCCATGTAGCCGGAGTTTATCCCGGTTTCTTTAGCGTGAAACGGACAATAGCAATTGCTTGCTACCCTTTGGATAGGACGCTAGTCTATCTCAAAGTACTTTCCGCCAGATCTAACAGACCCAGTTACCCATTCACTGCTGGGTAGACAGGGGGATAAGAAAAAAAATCTTGACTGCAGCCGGGATCGATCTCGATGAAGCGAGTGCTCTACCAACTGAGCCATCGAGGCCCCCAAACAGCGGATAGAAGCTATACATCTATATAATGTTTTGAACGTAAGCAGCCTAAAACAACTCATATCAAAATATAGCAGCGAGATAACTCATGCGTCGCAATATGGAGTTTTAGACGAGTCTAGAAAATATATACATACTTTCTCTGATGGTCCACAATGATTGTCGCAAAACCCATTCAAATCTCTATCAGATACTTTAAAAAAGAACAACTAAATTTATTGCGAAATGTTAGATCTTAAGGTAGACAATTCACGTATTTTGGTCGATTATTGATCGGGCTTTGTGTGCGTTTCTGTGTTATTAGTTATTAGTATTATACACACTAACACTGGCAAAGTTCACATTACAGAATAGGAATATGTACCAGATCTGGCACTTCTAATCTGCGTAAGAGATAAAATTATCCTTTGTTTGTCCCTTATCTAGCACCCTTGATCTATAACAGACACAAATTATACCTTGCTTGGAAATTATTTGTTGAATGAGGCAATTACTGCAAATGCCTGATTTATTGTTATTATATCGTTTTATCTTCAACAGATATCGAAAAATTCCATAATAAGATGAAATTCTATCGAATACGTCGTGCTCCGTAAAATAAATCCCAAGTATTTATAATTTATTTGGCCATAAAACTGGTCTTTCAAATATCGATCGATTGAAATAACCTTCATCTTTGCAAGAGTTCTCAAACTTGGGATCACGAAAGCCCAGGATTGAGAGTACTTTGGCAAGATGAGAGCCCTTTAAATCGCTCGATATTTGAAGGACGAGTTTTATGGACAAAATTTTGATTTTGTGTTTATTCAGAGTACCGCAGAAAATAGTGCTTCGATCGAAACACCATTTTCAAATTAGTTATTTCCATTTTTGGTTTTGTAAAAGGTTGTCTTGAAGTGGTTACTAAATTCACTAAAAATATAGATAGCATTCTTTCCATTTTGAAAAATTATATAATTTTTTAAAAGGCAGCTTGGGTGTGAATTATGGAGAGAAATGATGCACTGTATGTATAATTTATAACATTAGAAACCATTTTGATATCTTAAAAAGTCTGCTTGCATTTTGTTTCATCATACTCTGGAAGAACAAACTATACAGCTTTGGTGTGAATTCTGGAGGAAATGATACACTGCATGTACAATTTATACCATTAAAAAAAATTGATGTTGTTAAAATCTGCCTGTAATTTGTTTTGTCAGTCTATAAAAGCAAAAATACACAGCGATTTGTTGAAATATGTAAAAAGTCATATATTCAATAGCTATGACTTAATATGTATTTTGAAATTAATAGAAACTCAAAACAATATTTAATTTAGAACAAATACAAATATTATGTGTAAAAGTAACAGGATTCATTCAATTGGACCCCTCGGGATCGCATTTTCCTGTATCAATTTATTGCTGTTTTATTACCTCCCTTTAAAATAGTTTCAAGGGGTGGTTTGTTGGTGACAGTCGTAGTTCAAAGGTCATGCCCACCTGGCTCCGGGGTTATTTTCCTATGACATCAATTATTTGACTCGTCTCTGTGTAATTTTATGTTTTTGACGTACGAATAATCATGATTTAGCGTAACAGTTGTATACGGTGGCGGCAAGACATAGTAACTAGAGTGTTTTTGACGTACAGAATATTACTTGAAATATTTCATTCCCAGCTGTTCGTGGCATTACTGATAGTAGTGGAATGAGTGATGATGATGATGATGATGATGATGATGATGATGATGATGATGATGATGATGATGATGATGATGATGATGATGATGACGATAAAGTCACAACATAATTATTTATTTTGCCCGATATAATGCCCCACATCCGACGTGCTCCTAGCTCACACCCCTAGCAGTGGCCACTCTATGAGTATTCGTCAATGAATGGTGTTGTCCCAGCCATTCGAAGTAATAGAACTCCAATCGACCGAAAAATTGGAACAAACGCCCTTCGGTATGACGTCACAGGCTCAATGTCAGAACAATTGCATTGTGGGAACGTTTTATAAGCTGAGTAAACAAAGATGAAGACCTAACAAATAACCATAGGAGAGTGGGTCGGAAAGGGGCCGGAGAGGAGAGAAAGAGATAATTTCCGACAATATGACGAAAGGAAGATATTATTATACTTTAGAAACAAATAACAATGTGAAATTGAATGTAAACTTCAATTTGATATACACAACCAGATAAAATGAACGTTTCGGGTTTCTCCTTTATAACCAAAACAGGATGAATGAAACACTGCAGACGAATGAGATACTGTGGTAGTGGCGTTGTTAAGATGAACAATGTTTTTGTTTATTCTGTCTGTAACTTATTGTTGTGTGTGCGACTGTGGGTTTCTTTGTGAGCATGTGAACGCAAAAAGTGAGACACAGAAGATGATGTTGTCTAATGTACATACTACATTCATTAGAACTGCTTACGAGAATAAAAGTGATCTCAAGTGGGGCAAGTGGGCTGGGGTGGGGGGGGGGGAGTTGAAGTAAATAATATCTAAATATATTTTTTAAGTAATCAACAGACATAAAGCCAACATTAAAAAAAAAATACAACTGATAATCATAACAAAGGCAACCCCCCCCCCCTCCCCCTTTTCCACCTCCCCATATAAAATAGCAACAAAACAAACGAACAAACGGGAGAAAAAACCCTGCCACATCGGATTGTCTCCCTTTTGGAATCAAACCGGAGTCTATGCCAAATCATTCATTTCATTTCAAGTCTTATGGATTGCCCATTATACAACGTGCAACGTTCGAACCACTGGGTCACCCCTACAACACTCAACACAAAGCTCTATGGCGAGGCTGAGGACCTAAAGCGGACCACAGACTTCATAGCAGATATCGGACTGCAGCCATAGATGTCCATCAGAGGAACGAAGAAGAAGAAGAAGAAGAAGAAGAAGATTTCAAGTCAAGTCCACGCAATATAAAACAGTCGATATTAAAAAAAAAAAAGAAAGTAGTTCTTCACAGTTATTGGCTCCATGGAGCCGGAGTTTATCCCTGTTTCTATAGCGTGAAATGGACAATAGTAATTGTTTCCTATCCTTTGGATAGGACGCTTATCAATTGCAAAGCACTTTCCGTCAAATCTAACAGACTCAGCTATCCGTTCACTGGGGGGAGGGGAAGGGGGAGGTCAGAAAAAATCTTAGCTGCACCCGGGATCGATCTTGGTCCCTTTGCGTGAAAAGAAGCGAGTGTTCTACCAAACGGAGCTATCGGGACCCCCAAATCAGCCGATATACTGGGTTAAATGACCGCACAAGGACCCCGCATCAACCGCATGAACAAGAAATGGATACCGTGAGGACCAAAGGGTATTGCCGATGACGCAAATGAAACACATTCATGACTTCGATAACAGTTTTGCTCACTAACTCATCTCGTATTGCACCTCTTCCATCTAATTCACTGGCCACTCTAGAGTATTATTTGGTAGTGATGGGCGATATCACAAATTTGCAATATCGATACAATACGATATTTCGTTACGTGGAATATCGATATATCGATATTAATCTATGCAAAGGAATTATACATCCATATTTCGAAAATCGATAAAAAATTCGATAAACATGCTTGTTCCCCCCCCCCCCCCACCCCTAATCCCTCAATTCACGAAAAAGTTCTCCATTGTTTTCCATTGTATACTGATTATGTGTTTGTTTTTTTGGCTCCAACATTATAAGTCGAAAATAACAAGAAATGAAGAAATTATTCTTTGTGTGTCCAATTTTGGATGAGGCCATCCGGCAGCCCTGGTAAACTGTGAGCATAATATATATCGATTTCGATATGGCATTTTGAAATTGATGTGATTCGATATTGTCATTTATATCGATATATCGATATTACGATACGATATGCCGAACACTATTATTTGGTTTATGAATAGCTTTGCCTCAATTCCCTGAATCAATACAGAAATCCAATCAGTCGAAAAATTGGAACAGCCGGCTTTTGTTATGACGTCATTGGCTCGATGTCGGAACAATTGCATTGTGGGAACAGATCGTAAGCTGAATAAACAAAAATAAGGACAAAACAAATATGCCCAGGATAAAGGCTGGAGGGCGGTTTTGATAATATTAATGATAAAGATGGCGGTTATTATGATAATGATAATAACAAAACTAAAAGCAATGTTTAGAGTGACATTTTCATCAATAAAGATAGACCTAGTTATTATGATTTAATTTCATGAAAATGTTGCTGCCTGAAGCTCGAAGTAAAAAATAACAATAAGCCTTGAATTTAAGCTTTAATTTATTAGACGAAGACAGCTACTGTGGACGTTTCGGGTTTCCCCTTTATCAACAAAACACGATGAATAAAATACTAAGGACGAATGAGATATATGTGATGGCGTAGTTAATGTGAATAAACAAACAAACAAAAACAATTGATTGGACAAGGTAATAGAATGTCCCTTTGTAAGGAAGTACGAATTAAAATGTGACTTATATTAATAAAAGATGTGCAATTCATGAAAATATAAAAAAAGGGGGGATGTATCATGCAGCATAGAGTGTAAAATAGAATAAAATGTAGATTATATTTGAATACGGTATTGATAAAATGGAATTGAAATAAAGTTTTAGAAACAATAAAGGGCTAGTAGTATAACTGTTATAGATATTAATGCCAGCTGCAGTAGTAGCAGCAGCAGTAGTGGTAGTGTTAGTAGACGTAATAGTAGTTGTAGTAGTAGTAGTAGTAGTAGTAGTAGTAGTAGTAGTAGTAGTAGTAGTAGTCGTCGTCGTCGTCGTCGTCGTCGTAGTAGTCGTCGTCGTCGTAGTAGTAGTAGTAGCAGTAGTAGTAGTAGTAGTAGTAGTAGTAGTAGTAGTAGTAGTAGTAGTAGTAGTAGTAGTAGTAGTAGTAGTAGTAGTAGAAGTAGTATCGGTAGGAGTGGTAATAGTAGTAGTAGTAGTAGTAGTAGTAGTAGTAGTAGCTGTTGTAGTAGTAGTAGTAGTAGTAGTAGTAGTAGTAGTAGTAGTAGTAGTAGTAGTAGTAGTAGTAGTAGTAGTAGTAGTAGTAGTAGTAGTAGTAGTAGTAGTAGTAGTAGTAGTAGTAGTAGTAGTAGTAGTAGTAGTAGTAGTACTGCTACTACTATTTTAAAAAAATAATTTCATCGTATTGCCCTCCAAACAAAATAACCTCAAGAGGTCACTCTTAGAGTATTAAATACCCATTGAATAGCTAGCTCTGTCCTCCGACGTTCACATATTAGCAGGTCTGATAAACAAAGGCAATTATGAATTTTATTGAACATTGTTGTAATGTATAATAAATTATAGCGTTGCTTTGAGAGTATATCCATTGTAATAACGAGACGATTTGGGTTATCAGACCTGCATATGTATAAACGTCGACTTTGTCCCATTTCCTCAAATTAACAGAAGTCAACTAGACTAAAAATTGGAATAGGTTCCTTTCGCTGTGACGTCATTGGCTCAATATTAGAATAATTGCATTGTGGGATTGGGTTGGAATGAGAGTAAATAGAGATGGGGACGAGACAAACATTCTTGATAGAAAAGGATGGGGGAAAAGGGGGGAGGGGAAGGGGGCTGGTTTCCGGTTACATGACGATATAAATATATTATTATTACGATTGGAGAATTGAAAAGGCCAGTAGGGTGCTATGAGACAAAATATTATTCTGATCGCAATAATTGACTACCTGGTTTGTACATATTTTGAGTGTAATATTATGTGTTTGTGTGTATATGTGTTTTAGTGTGAGTGCTCTTTTGTTTTAATTTCCCACACGCGTATTTGCATTACTTTTCTGCCATTGACTGCCATAATAATGGTGCTGCTATTATTGATACTACTACTACTACTAATACTACTGCTGCTACTACTACTGCTGCTACTACTACTGCTGCTACTACTACTGCTGCTGCTACTACTACTACTACTACTACTACTACTACTACTACTACTACCACTACTACTCCTACTACTACTACTCCTACTACTACTACTCCTACTACTACTACTCCTACTACTACTACTCCTACTACTCCTACTCCTACTACTCCTACTACTACTACTACCACTCCTACTACTACCACTCCTACTACTCCTACTCCTACCACTCCTACTACTCCTACTCCTACTACTCCTACTCCTACTCCTACTCCTACTCCTACTACTACTAACTACTACTACTACTACTACTACTACTACTCCTACTCCTACTACTACTCCTACTACTACTCCTACTCCTACTGCTACTACTAACTACTAACTACTACTACTACTGCTACTACTAACTACTAACTACTACTACTACTACTACTACTACTCCTACTACTCCTACTACTACTACTACTACTACCACTACTACCACTACTACAACTACTACTACAACTACTACTACAACTACTACTACAACTACTACTACAACTACTACCACTACCACTACTACCACTACTACCACTACTACCACTACTACCACTACTACCACTACCACCACTACTACTACTACCACCACTACTACTACTACTACTACTACTACCACCACTACCACTACTACTACTACTACTACTACTACTACTACTTATTCGTCCAACAAATCGTCTAACTCATCCAAACGACATTTTATCTCAACAAAATACAAGATTTCGCCAGAATCCATTCTCACCCCATCCGTAAAATAGAGACTAAATTCCTCCACATCGACAATAATGTTTGCATTATACACAAATTAGTACAAATCGCGCACCTTATTTGCTAAACTTGGAAATGGCGAGATTTCTTCGAACGTAATTCGAAAATCGTTGAATAATTATTCTGATATGTGAAAAGTCAATGTTTGAATTCGAACTAAAATCAAAGAGAAGAATCTATAATAAGTTACATCATTAAAACGAGTTTAGAAAAAAACACCCAGTTATTATAAAGTATAATAAATATATAACAGTTATTACCATAAAACGATGACACAGGTCACATTCATGGTAGACCCGTCAACAAGTTAATTGCTGTAGTCTAGAAAAAACATGAATTAAAAAGTTTGGCTTGAAAACTCGTCATTCAAATATCCATCGATTTAAATAACTCTCATCTTGGGAGGAACTCTCAAACCTGAGACTTCGCGAAGTCTCAGGTTTGACAATTTTTGCCAAGATGAGGGTCATTTAAATCGATCGATATTTGAAGCACGAGTTTTTTTCTGGCCAAATTTTTAGATACCTGTTTTTCCAAAGTACAACGGTTAACTGGTTAATAATAGGGCATGTTAGTTGGGACTATAGATAGAAATAATTGGAAAAGATACTGGGTTTACATTTAAATCATGTTGTAATGGAGTGTAAACTCTCTTATTTGCTTTTGATATTAACCAAATGTTTAATGATCGTGATACGATCGTAGAAATTTAAATTGATTTTATTTTTATCGAAATGGTATTTTATTTCTCCAGCAAATGTCACTCAAACAGTCAAGTATAACATACAAGTTATTTCTTCTTTCAAATATTATTGTTATTAAATGACGTACCGAAGACTCTGCCAAATTGAGTTATTTATCATTTCTATTTAAGCTAAATCTAATTAAAAGAGATAGACCGAAATGGGTTTTTTTTTTTTCGTCACTAATTTTGGATTGACGTCATAAAATGTGTTTACCTAGATGTTTTTCCTCTCTATGTATTGTCAACCGGGGTAGATTTTGTATCAATCTAGGCGATAAAATGACTACATAAACATATTGAGTAAATCCGACGTGTACACATATGTGGGTCTGACATCCGAACGCAATCATTGGCCTAGTTAAACGTTGTTGTTATGGACAATATTTTGCATCTTTTTTTTTAGATTTCCATTACATAAATGAGAATTAGGTTGTCAGACCTGCAAATAAATGCACGTTGAGTAAATCTATTCTAATTTTGGCTTCTTTGTAATGCGCGTTGAGCTCGTTTAGTGGATATTGCGCTATATAAAAGCTCAAGTTTTTGTGATGTTTAAAATTACAATTTACATATTGCATACAATATTTTCCTCTTGCTCCAATTAAAATACGAGTCTGGTTAAATGTGATCTAATATGACTAATTGATGACGCAGTACGAAAACATTAATTGACCGACTGATGAACTTAATCAACATCAATAATATTATTCTCGTATGTCAGTTTGAAAAAAAAAAGAAGATCAAAATGGGTAGCTAGTAGCGACGTAAACTGATTTGCAGGTTTGATGACCCGAACTGTTATGGGCTCATCGTTATAATGGGACTTCTCTCAGAACAACTGCAAAAAATATTGTAAATATAACATTTCAACAAGGTTAAGCCAAGTCCGTAACTGTGCTCGATTACCCGACCTCCAAATCTGGGCGTGCCGAGTCGTACATTTACTTGTATACCACTTAAGTGGGATCTTGTAAGAAAGAGGGAAAATTAATCACAAGAATATTCTTATTATGATTTGTCTTCCTTAGAAATACAGAAATGAATAAATTCTAAGATAAATAGTAAACTAGCATTCCATCAACTATCAATCATTCATTCTATTCTTCTTTTAAAAATGTTTTTTTTTCAAGAGTTTTGATCGAAAATAGGAACTTATTATTGACATCGAGAAAACATTTGGTATCTTTATATTTAAAGTGCTTCGCCCCGTGTTAATTTATCTCCTGATACAAGTAAAAAGTCGTATATTGACACACAACTGGGATGTATTTGTCAATAAGAATAACATTTAATATAAATTGTACATTCCAAATGCCTCTAGCAATTCCTATTGCTAGAATGGGGGTACTGTGAAATCTCACCAATACGATTCAATAGTCTGATGTCACGCCTCCCGGCAACAGCGCCATCTTGGTTCTAAACAATGGAAATCATTCCTTTTTATTTTTCATGCTGGCTAGAACTTTTCATATGCCTTGTGATCAGAATGTGTAAAAGTCAAAACATGATCAAATTTATGGGGTTTTTTTCCTCTGGATACGCTTTTATGCTTGCCAGAGAAATATTTCATACGGGGTCCGCCATTGTTCCGATAGTTTAGAGCCAGTGTTACTAAGTTACCATGCGTCATTAGGAAGGAAGTGACGTTACGACTATTGAATCCTATTCTGGCAGTCAAACCAATCGTAACCATCACATAATACATATGTGGCCAAAACCGGCCATAATAATATACTAGAATATTACTAAGCTGCTAGAAGCCGTGGATAGATATATCGAAGTTGAGTAATTCAAATTAAACTGTCTTAACCAGACTATAAACGTTTAAGATTACACATAGTTTTATTCGTTGGTCCGTTTTTCTTCCGGGTGCCAATGTTGTGAGGTTTTTAGCCAAGTGCATACTATCTATAGACATGACATACTGAATATTTCTATGTCGTCAATCTGTTTTGTTTAGTAATGTATTTATGTTTACATTGTTTTGAGCCCCAAACGTTCCGTGCTTGGTATCATTTTGTTCTTTTTTTTTTTAAAGCTGTTAAATTCATTTTTGTTTATTACATATTCGAGGGAGGAATTGAAAAGAATTAATCACTTCTCTAACTGTCTAGTAACGTCGACAAACATATGAGTGACGTCAATTGCATGCTATCTATATCCCGCCCCCTATTCATGGCATCGCCTTAATGAAGATCATGTGTCAAAAACAAGTCAAAATGAATGAGTGATTTTGATATTTTTGGATCATCCAATTACATAACAACATGTCCGTGGCTAAATACAGAGGCAAAAATAAAAGTATTACGCATACGGGTAATAATGAAAATTAAAGAAAATAATGGAATAAAACCTAAAATAAAATGAAAACGATTTATACAACATTTTTATTTACTAAAATATACAACTTCTAAATAGATGATTGGAAAGGAGTGTTTAAATATTGTGATTGATGTTCGCAGGAAATACTCAATATTCATTTATTTACTTTTCAAAATTGACTAAATTTCATTTGATTTCATCGTTTTTTGGTCCGTCAATGTTTGTATTTATTTCCATGATATTCTTGTGGGTGATACATCACCGTTCCGTCATATTCTTAAGTGTCAAGCGTTTGCAATAGGGCAGAGAAGTTGTGACGTCACACCTTCCTCTTTTCCGGTTCAAAACTCGTTAGAAGTGTGTAACCAGTCTTTTGGAGTGAATAATGAACAATGAAATATGTTACATGTTGAATCATAATGTGGCATAACTAATTTGGCAGCAAAATGTGTCGGCAGATTTTTAGGATTACGGGGCGATGATGGGTGATCCATATTGACGACAGAATTTATTTTGACTAGAAAATAAGATGACATCACTCTGAAACTAGAAGATCGGTTATACAATGTATGTATCCAGTCCTCCGGAAGGGTGGCTTTACCCTTCCAATGAGATTAGTACCAGTATTTTGACATCGCATTTTTGTTCCCTGTGGGGGAAATTAACGGTGGGACAACCTAACCCCCCCCCCCTCTCAACCCCAGTACAAAGAGAAGAAATATTATTTAAAGCTTATAAGTGTCTCAACGTTACGGTCATTATTTCGCACCCGAAAGGGTCGAGTTCGATTACCCGCTACGTTGTGCGGCCTTAAGCAAGTCACCTCTCCCTAGCTCAATTTGCAGCGCTGCACTGCGGCTAACGCCTGGGTTATCCCAGCTTCCCTTGGGGTGAATAAAGGGAATTTTGCATTATTATTATTTTGAAAAATTTATATTAAAACATTATATTTTGTCTGTTTCTTAATCAACTGCGTTAACAAAGCTATATATAAGGGAATTTTGCATTATTAATATTTCGAAAAATTTATATTAAAACATTATTTTTTGTCTGTTTCTTAATCAACTACGTTAGCAAAGCTATATTAAGGAATTTTGATTATAATATTTCGAAAAATTTATTTAAAACATTTTTTTGTCTGTTTCTTATCAACTACGTTAGCAAAGCTATATATAAGGAATTTTGCATTATTAATATTTCGAAAATTTATATTAAAACATATTTTTTGTCTGTTTCTTAATCAACTACGTTACAAAGCTATATATAAGGAATTTTGCATTATTAATATTTCGAAAAATTTATATAAAACATTTTTTTCTGTTTCTTATCAACTACGTTGCAAAGCTATATATAAGAATTTTGCATTATTAATATTTCGAAAAATTATATAAAACATTATTTTTGTCTGTTTCTTAATCAACTACTTAGCAAAGATATATAAGGAATTTTGCATTATTAATATTCGAAAAATTATATTAAAACATTATTTTTGTCTGTTTCTAATCAACTACGTTAGCAAAGCTATATATAGGAATTTTGCATTTTAATATTCAAATTTATATTAAACTATTTTTTGTCTGTTTCTTAATCAACTACGTTGCAAAGCTATATATAAGGGAATTTTGCATTATAATATTCGAAAATTATATTAAAACATATTTTTTGTCTGTTTCTTAATCAACTACGTTAGCAAACTATAATAAGGAATTTTGCATTATTAATATTTCGAAAAATTTATATTAAACATTATTTTGTCTTTTCTTAATCAACTACTTAGCAAAGCTATAATAAGGAATTTTGCATTATAATATTCGAAAATTATATAAAATTATTTTTGTCGTTTCTAATCAACTACGTTAGCAAAGCTATATAAGAATTTTGCATTATTAATATTCGAAAAATTATATTAAACATATTTTTGTCTGTTTCTTAATAACTACTAGCAAAGCTATATAAAGAGAATTTTGAATTATAAATATTTCGTAAAAATAAATTAAAAATTTATTTTTTGATTATTCTATTTATCAACACGTTACAAAGCTATAATAAGGAATTTTGCATTATTATATTTCGAAAAATTATATAAAACATTATTTTTGTCTGTTTCTTAATCACTACTTAGCAAAGCTATAATAAGGGAATTTTGCATTATTAATTCGAAATTTATATAAAACATTTTTTTTGTCGTTTCTATAACTACTAGCAAAGCATATAAAGGATTTGCATTATAATATTTCGAAAATTTATATAAAAATTATTTTGTCTTTTCTTAATCACTACGTTGCAAAGCTAATAAGGGAATTTTGCATTATAATATTTCGAAATATATTAAAACATTTTTTGTCTGTTTCTTAATCAACTACGTTAGCAAAGCTATATATAAGGGAATTTTGCATTATTAATATTTCGAAAAATTTATATTAAAAACATTATTTTTTGTCTGTTTCTTAATCAACTACGTTAGCAAAGCTATATATAAGGGAATTTTGCATTATAATATTTCGAAAAATTTATATTAAAACATATTTTTTGTCTGTTTCTTAATCAACTACGTTAGCAAAGCTATATATAAGGAATTTTGCATTATTAATATTCGAAAAATTTATATTAAACATTATTTTTTGTCTGTTTCTTAATCAACTACGTTAGCAAAGCTATATATAAGGGAATTTTGCATTATTAATATTTCGAAAAATTTATATTAAAACATTATTTTTTGTCTGTTTCTTAATCAACTACGTTAGCAAACTATATATAAGGGAATTTTGCATTATTAATATTGGGGGGGGGGGGGGGGGGGGGGGGGGGGGGGGGGGGGGGGGGGGGGGGCTGTTCTTAATCAACTACGTTAGCAAAGCTATATATAAGGGAATTTGCATTATTAATATTTCGAAAAATTTATATTAAAACATTATTTTTGTCTGTTTCTTAATCAACTACGTTAGCAAAGCTATATATAGGGAATTTGTATTATTAATATTTCGAAAAATTTATATTAAAACATTATTTTTTTGTCTGTTTCTTAATCAACTACGTTAGCAAAGCTATATATAAGGGAATTTTGCATTATTAATATTTCGAAAAATTTATATTAAAACATTATTTTTTGTCTGTTTCTTAATCAACTACGTTAGCAAAGCTATATATAAGGGAATTTTGCATTATTAATATTTCGAAAAATTTATATTAAAACATTATTTTTTGTCTGTTTCCTAATCAACTACGTTAGCAAAGCTATATATAATGATGGCAGTCATTAAAAAAACCCACAAAGCTGTTCTAACCAAATTCGTCAAAAAACAATGAAATAATTGATGAAATGAAGACAAAAGACAGGCCGTAGCGACATCAAAATATGTCACCCATCGTCTCAAAGCTGTATTATGTCGGGATGAACCGTTGCCATCGTTAGTATATAGATAGAATGAAGTTGACGTCACTCTGGGCTTTGTTATTGTTTTTTTTTTGCCATCCGCGTTTATGAGTGATTCTCACTAAACTGTATTAACCAGACTATAAAAGTTTAAGGTTACACATTGTTTTGTGTGTTGGTCCGTTATACTTCCGGATGGCAATGTTATGAACTTGTTAACCAAGCGCATACTATCTATAGCCTGACACTAGAAACCACCAGGACTTATAGTTTGACGTCATTTTAAAAGATTTTTGCACCGTCTAGTGAGTTGACGTTAGTCGAGCTCAAGGAAACAAAGGATTCCATTGGTTGACTAAATGAATACAATCGCGATTTGTTTTCGTTTGTGGCCAAAGACTTGTCTTTTGACGTAATCTTTTGGTTAGTGTCAGGCTATAAGTTAACGATGGCAATGGATGAACTCGGTGCTAGAAACTGAATATAATACGCATTAGAAATTTGGGTTTAACTTCTATTCATTATTGGGGTCTCGAGAGCTCAGTTGGTAGAGCACACGCTTCACACGCGAAGGGTCCAAGATCGATCCCGGTTGAAGTCGACATTTTTTTATCCACACCCCCCCCCTCACCTCTGTCCAACAAGCAGTGAATGGGTAGCTGAGTCTGTTAGATTTGGCGGAAAGTACTTTGCGATAGACTAGCGTTCTATGCAAAGGATAGCAAGCAATTGCTATAGATAGTATGCAGATGACGTCACTCAGGCCTTTGTTATTGTTTTTGCCATCCGCGTTTGTGAGTTGTTCTCACTAAACTGTATTAACCAGACTATAAAAGTTCATGGTTACACAGAGTTTGTGTGTTGGTCCGTTATACTTCCGGATGGCAATGTTGTGAACTCCTTGGCCAAGCGCATTCTATCTATAGTCCGTTTCACACTATAGAAACTGTGATACACTCCGACTGCATGGGTCAATGGCTTGGAAGGGCTCCTCTTCCTTTTTCCTGGGATGGAGAATAAATACAATTTCTCAAAGTTTGAGAAAAACTCGAACTTCAATTTTCTTACCATTACACTCTAAATTTACTTCTTGGTGTCCGAGCGACGTGCACTTATTTGCAGGTCTGATAACCCAATTCATAATGGGCTCATTGTAATGGAAATATTATCCATTACAACAATGTTAAACTCTGCCCATATTGCGTTCGGATATCAGACCTGCATATGTGTACACGTCGTGTCGGATGGCATCTCGACATAAAACCGATTTGAGATGGTGGGTCATACATAAGATAAAAAAAAAACATTGTTAATATAAAAGAAGAAATGTGTCCTATGAGGAATAGACAGTAATAAATGTAATGTCACCGCAATGAATTATAAATGCCGCTGTCATTGCCAGCTAGAGACGGTTACATCCAGATGAATCCAATCCCAAAGATGTCAACGCCATGACGTCACAGTCATGTGACCTTTGACGTCATTATGTGTCAATTAGGAACTAAATCGAGACGCGGAGGAAGCGTCGCCACATTATCTGAAAGGTTTCCTCTGAGAGTCAGGTTTCCTATACAGTTATCGTTCTTGGTATATTTAACATCACTGACCTATGTATTGAGAGAATAACATTGTGTTTTTTGACAAAACGCAATACGATATTTTAGTCAGAAAATTCGTACATCTTATAATTATAATAATCATAATTGATATGATTTTCAACTTGTTAAACATTCTTACTTCAATTTGAAGTCTCGGGCTGAAACATTTTTAACAAGTTGAAGGTCATTTGAATCAATCGGTGTATACAGTTAACGTTTTCTGACCAAAACGTAAAAAGGTGTTATATTATCGTCAGGATACGTCGAATAGACATAGAATATAAATACAAAAGAACTTGTTTTGTCTGCTGACTATCTTGTTTTGCTGCGGTTTTGAAAGCAATTACTATGACTTTGATGATAATGATGATGCGAATGGTGATGATGATGATGATGATGAGATGATGATGATGATTGATGATGCTGATGGTGATGATGATTCATGATGGTGGTGGTGATGATGATGATGATGATGATGATGATGATGATGATGATGATGATGATGATGATGATTGATGATGGTGGTGGTGGTGATGATGATGATGATGATGATGATGATGATGATGATGATGATGATGATGCAATCATCATCATCATCATCATCATCATCATCATCATCATCATCGCAACGATAATGGTGCTTTTAAAGTCCAACAATGTTAAGCATCATATTACAGTTATAAGACAATGGGTACTCTCTCTTTCTGTAAAAGGATTACCGAATTGAGTATTTGTCTCCAATAGGATCAAAATTGGCTTTCTAAATATTAGAAAATGGAGTGAATGTTTGATTAACTCCAAAACATTTTTTTAAAAAAGCATTATCCAAAATAGAACAAGTCATAAGCGAGTTGTCTCAAATTTTAAAGAAAACAAACTAATACCACAATAATTAATATCCTATTCAGGGGCGCCGAAGACATGATGGAAGACACTTCCAAATTGCGATGAGCTAAACTCGACGAAGTTTCTGAGTTCGAAACCAAGACTGGGCACCCTGCTGTTAGGTTATCTCACGAATCGACCCCCCCCCCCCCCCCCCCTCTCTTTCTCCTCTCTCTCTCTCTCTCTCTTCCCCCCCCCCCTCTCTCTCTCTCTCTCTCTCTCTCTCTCTCTCTCTTCTTCACTCCTATTTCAGACGGAAATAAACTGAGATGTAAAAATGTACGTAGAATTGAAATTGTTAAAAAGCCTTTGGTAAACTGTCTCAGTTGGGTAGTCTAAGGGTAAACTGACTGTAAGTTCATCACTTAAATCCAAATTAAACCCAGCTAACCATTAATTGCTGAATGTGATAATATCAATGTTGCCTTTATTCATCCTAAAGGGAGAATTTTCTTCAATGTCTTTCTCAAAAGATAAAATAATCGAGAACACCCATGCGTCAACCGCAGTTCAGCGCCACAAATGAGGAAGAGGGGTAAATTTCTGACAGAAAAAATAGAGATTCTGAGGTGAGGCTCGGACCAGGGTGGCCATGGTGGAAAATGAATACCCTTCTCACTCGACTATAGGCCCTCCGCCCCCCCCCCCCTCCCACCCCACACCAGCATTAACAGATCTGTGGGCAGAAAAATTCTGGCGTGTCGCCAATGGAGCCATTTGGCCATCGAAAAGCTAGAATTTGTAACCCACAAATCGGTGTCAGGTCATTGCGATTAAGATGTTAGAATATGGAACTTGGGTTAGTTTGTATATTTTATTATGGAGAATCAGCTCCACATAATACCGTTTACGGGTGGTCACATGATTTTAATTGAATTGTTTTGTAGTGCATTGAGCACACACGGTGAACTCGAGAAAATGTGCTTTCTGTATGTTCCTGTATCAATAGTAACAAATATTATCATAGATCAAACTTACCTCGATGTCAAAGTTCATCGTCGTCCCCTTGGAGTTTGATCTCATGGCCCTGCCCGAGGCAGCCATTACGCCACCTGACTTTGACTTGATACTCGCCAATTTTTACCGTATCCAAGAATTAATTCAAAAAGATATTTTTAACTATCCGCAATGAATTCACAGTCAAGTAAAAAAAATCCTGGGACAATTATTTTCACCAGAAATTTTAAAAATATATCCTGAAAGTCCAATCACTACTAATTAGATGAAATGTTATCATAGATACCAAAATGAAAATGTAAATTGGTTATAGTTTTACGACAGATTATATTGAAATAAAAGAAATGGTGTCATTAACGATAACAGTAGCGGCAGTTATTGCAGTGATACGGATGTTTGTGGCAACGTTGAACCTGGAAGAAAGATGTCTTTTAGAAAACTTTTAATCCGTTAATCTGTTATTTTACCAGTTTCTTTCTGGACAAAATGATTTAATTTCAATTTATAACGGTGTGTCAACTTTTCTATGTAACCATATTATCTCCTTTTTAGTTATTCCATGCAGGATCAAAATTATCAAAAAGAGTTTGAACGATTCACCATCCGAAATAATCCTTGGAATTAACAATCATTCTAGTCCGAGCAATACACTAAAACTGTCCAATGTTCACTTTACAACAGTTTGTCTTTGTTTTAGGGACACGACGCTGATAGGAAACCTTGGCCAGTCAGCGGTGCCTAGAACTGTCAGGGGCGTAACCAAATGTTACGTAATTACAATCTGGAATTGGAGTGGGGTTGCATTATTCATAACACGGGAATCCCCGATAATTAGCTGCGGTGGGAGATTTCACGGAATTTCACTAGATATGATTGGGTGTGATTGGTTATCGATGAGTAGAACTGGAGTGAAAAACATGACAAAGGATGTGTGGATGGGGGGGGGGGGGGGGGGTGTTAGAGTGGGGTATTGAGATGAACGTGCGGGATGATAAGGGACTAGGACATGATGAGGGATCAGGATGACGCATCGATCAGGTGATAATAAATATTGTCATGCTCGTAGAATCGATGTTTGTTCTAAACTAACTATCGACAAGAGGAAAAAGCAGTAGCGGTGAGGGGTGGGATTTGAAATAGTGATAAACCATTGACAGCCCAAGTATAGCTTTGTTGATGGACTGAAGGTTGTATGGAAAGGGAAATTGATATCTGTTTTCTATTTAATCTATCTGAACCTGTATCAAAACACAAATCAAATAATGCAATGTGTGACATTTTGAACAAGAAATAAACCGCTATGTCAGTGGTCAGTACAACGATTTGTCTTCAAGTTCAAAGTAGTAGTTGTTCAAAGACCTTGCTTGCTGTTTTCTGTTGTTGAATTATATGTTATGTACTTGTAATCCAATGATGCTATTTAATTTATGCTCTTATTATCATCGTCACGACAGCAATTCGGGGGATCTGAAACAAAGAAAATAGAAGGCAATTTGAATGTGTAAACGATTAATACAAAAAAACAGGACAGTAAACCGTAATAGAGAATTATGACATTTGAATCTTTGGTTTGGCAAAAGTAAAAAGAGGACAGATAGCAAATACTGTCAGATTTATTGCTTACAAATTCTCACAGTAACTCCTAAACAAAAACATACATATGTGATCAATTAAATGGTAAATTCTTTTTTTAAAAATAATAATCCTCAAGCACCCATGCGTAGGTTGAGCCGGGAATTATATTTTTTGTTTGATGAAGATGATAATAAAAAAGAATGTCTGCTACGCTTCAGCTTTTGAGCTTTTATATAGCGCAACATCCACTAAGAGTGTTCAAAGCGCTTTACAAATGGTACCTGACCAACAGCAACATGTAACAAGTAGAACGAGACATGACGCATGTTAGGCGATATTACATTTTTTTTTTGGACAGAGACAACGCTATTAACGGCCGGGTACTCATTTTACACCTGAGTACGGTGAGAGAATGTGAGTAAAGAGTCCAAGGACTCAACTATGCGCCGAGTGAGGCTCGAACCTAGGACCCTCCGATCTGAAAGCGAGTGTCATACCACAAGACCACATAGCCGCTCTTGAAATGACACTGAGCTATTGAAAATAATTTTTAATCGCTAGATTTCAGTGGACCCAGCCAGCTAACTACTGTCTACTAACTGACTGGACTATATCACTTGAAGAAGAATGTCATAATGAAGGATTGTTCAAATCCGGGCCTTTGGCAGGTCGGGTCGATACACTAATTGTCTCTCCAACACAGTAAGCAGTTCTATGTCATTTAACAACAGAAGATTGCACTCGTTGACTTGGAATCAAAACAATTTTTTCAACTTGCTCATGAAAATTGTTGACATGCTTTCATCACTTTCTATATTAAGTAGTCCATGGAGAAAATGTTTTACAAAGTACTTTTCATTTGACTTAATAGGCTCAACTTGTTAACTATATACTGATAAGTGAATAGAGAGATCAGAATCTCCCCTTACCCCCCCCCCCCCCAACCCGGCGTTGTCTCTAGAAACAAAACTGGTACGTTTGCTTGTCAGTCGGGTGTTCTACCCTTTAAGCCAGGGTGGTACCCAAGGTCAACCCATTCAAAGGTCATTTCCCACTTAAATAATCTGTCTGTCAGGACATAATAGACCATTGGCACGTTCTCATCTACCATGTATTATGTGCAGGGATAGATAATGTGTTGAAAGTTGTCAACAAAATCAATGCACTACTTTCTAATCTCTAAACCAAAGTGTGCATTAATTCGTAAGTATGTGATAACAGCTAGTTTCTCCACTAGTTGGTGCCAATGCGCATTACACTTGTATTGTCATTTATTTATACGAGTCTGAGTCAAAAAGTAATGGGACAAATCTCCTACTGACTTCATTTTTCCCACATATAACGTCATATCTAGCTCAATAGGCTTCAACAGTCGTGACGTCACAACCCTCGTAATGACGCATTGTAACTTGGTAACTAGTTCTAAACTATCGGAACAATGGAGGACGCCCTTATGAAATATTTCTCCTACGAGCATAAAAGTGTATCCAGAGGAGAATAACATTTTAAATCTGATCATGTTTTGACCTTTGTACATTCTGATCACATGACATGCGAAAACATTCTCGCCAGCATGGAGAATAAAAAGTACCGATTTTTTTTTGTTTAGAACGAAGCTGCTCGTTGCTGGGCGGACGTGACGTCAGACTATAGAATCCTATGCTGATATTTTTAATTCCGTCAAATTTTGACAAAATCCTGGCAATTAAAAATGGCTGTCCCTGTGGATGTCCGTCAGCGACAGAGAGCTGTCATTGAATTTCTTGTTCTCGAAGGAGAAACCTCGAATAATAATTTCAAACGCCTTGAGAAAATTTATAAAACTTAGGAATTAGGCAGAAACAGTGTTTTCAGGTGGATTGAACGTGTATATCATAATCCAGAAGAAAACGAGAAGCATTCACACACAATCTGACAAACCTCGTGATGGTTGCCATCTGTGTAGTGTCAACCCAGTGAATCAAATAAAGACAGAAGCAATTTATCAAATCTGACAGAAACAATCTCTTGATGAGATAGCAGGAGGCCTTGAAATCAGTCATGGAAGTCCCCATCAACTTGTTAAATCCTTGGGATTCTCAAAGGTCTGTGCTAGTTGGGTACCAAGGCAGTTGACTCCTGATCACAAGCGTGAAAGAGTGAATTGCTGTTCTGAGCTTATCCGGCTAAGTGGGAGAGATGGCAGCTTTCTCAGTAGAATAATCACAGGAGCTGAAACCTGGGTTCATCATTATTCAACAGACTTGGCACCCTCGGTCACAGCTAAGTCAACTCAGTTTTACGAGGACGGGATACATGTCCTTACAAAAAGGTAGACTGTTGCTATCGAGAGAGGCGGAGACTATGTTGAGAAGTAGAATTCTACTCGGTTACTGCCAAGAACCAATTTGAGGTATGATGCATGTCATTGATTCAATTTATATTAAAGTAATATGTAGAGTCCCACTACTTTTGACTCACCCTTGTATATTTGCGGAGAAATAAAGCCCATTACAAACAGGCCCTCATCTGTTTTACTTATTGTGCTAGAGTATAGAAGAAACGAAATTGGCGTCGCTCAGCTCTTTGTTATATGTTTTAGCCCGCCATTTTTATGAATAGTTCTCACTAAATACTATCATTCAGATTATAAACGTTCACATAGTTTGTGTGTTAGGACGTTATATCCGACTGGTGGATGGTAATAACTGTTTCCCAAAACGCACAGCATCGACTGTGGAACTTAACACCGACCGAGACGAATCTTTCAAGCCACCAACGATCAAAATCGGCCTGAAATTATAATATGTAGGTGCGTGCAAATGAATCTGACGAAAGGGCGGCCAGATGACAGGCCCCAACACAAATGACCGACCATTCTGCTTTAGAAGATTTCATAAATAATCATTTGAGTCAACGGGTGATAGAATTACACTTAATTTAAGAAAGGCTTGCAAGTTAATTGCATATTAATCTGTAAAAAATAGTTTTATAATTTCTAGATTTTTCAGTAATTCTGTGTTCGTAGGCAAAATTTTAACATGAGCTGTGCGTTGATTCCCTACCCGTATTAAAAAATAATATATATAATATATATATATGATGCCATGCTATGAAAGGGCACGAAAATCATTATCGGTATGTTGTTCATGCCAACTCCACTGATAGGATTGGCTCTCTGGTTTTTATCTTGGAATCAAAAGGACGTAAAGGGCCGACCACTGTTAATCTGCAATAAACCACGAGTTGCTACTCTGTCTAATGACTCAGAAATAGAAACGCAGAAAAGCAGGGATTACTATCGTGGTAATGGGAGGGAATCGATAGGTCATTTGCTAAACCATGTATGTATTCTCAAGCAATGGGACACGTTTCAATCCGATATGCAGAAGGTCTGAGGTTCGATCCCCAGTCAAGTTGGACTAATATTTTGGGATGGATTTTTTTTCTTGTATTTTTCTTTCTTGCTTTGTCTGGTACCTTTCGTATACAATTGTTCAGATCTTTATCTTTCAATCTGGGATTGAGCCAAGATTTTTTTTTTTTTATGTGTGTTTATGATTCCTTTCTCTTGCCCAGAAATGGCTGACTAATTTAGGTTGCTACTATATTTTAGGGAAGTATTGTATTTATTATAGCTCATTTAACATGACAGAATAAACTCGGGTGTCATCATGAGCCTCATAAATCTGATGGATGTGTCTAAATGACGCTATGCTAGAATAGAATTTTGTGCATACTGATTACTCATGGGTGTCTGCGGTCTTTTGTCTTGCCTTTTTACTTTTCGTCGTTATTGTTTCTCTTATAGTTTGTGGATAGATAAAATGAATGACAACAATCTATTTAATGATATTTTCTATTTTATGTGAATTATAATTTTGATTATCAAGAATTTAAGAGGTTTCACGTATTATTTTTACCTTCAGTTCAGCTACTTTTGTAAGATTTCACAATAATATATACGAGGTGAGTACATGTTACACTTTAAGCCTTAGATTGAATAGCAAAAAGAGTCATTGTATGTATTCTAAGGTCAACATTAGCGTAGAAAACAGAAATGTGGCAAACTGTACCACTCATATCAATATCTTGACAATAGTTAGTTCTGCCTGGTGAAAGAGTGATACGGTTGAACAAATATAAATGCAGAAAAGTCTGTGGAGCAGGCACGCATGTTAAAGATTTTCGAAACTTGAGCTTGCTTTTATATAGAGCAATGTCCACTAAATGTGCTCAAAGCGCTTTACAAAGTGTCCCTGACCAACAGCAATACGTAACATGTAGAACGAGACGTGACGCCTGTTAGGCAATATTACAGATCTTTTTTTTCGACGGAGACAAAGCTGTTGACAGCCAGGTACTCATTTTACACCTGAACACGGTGATAGCCTTTTCCAAGGACTCAACTATGCGTCGAGCGAGGCTCGAACCCAGGACTTTCCGATCCGAAAGCGAATGTCATACCACAAGACCACATAGCCGCATTGATAAAAGGTAAAAGTACGGAGAAGAAGACACAACAGTGAATAACAACGATTGCGATGATGTGAATCGAACCCGGGACGTGGGACTAAGCAATGAATTAATGAAATGGCTTCCGTATAAGAAATTCTGTTAATGAGGGAGGGGGGGGGGTGCCGAGGAGCAGTAAGTAATGGATCCTACCCACGCGATATTTTAAAAAAAATGAATGAAACTATGCCAGACAAGAAAGATACGACCAAAAAAATCATCCTGAAACATCATCCAGGCTGGAGGCATAATGATCTTTTGGGATGATTTGTTTTTACTCTTTTAAAATATCAAATTAAGGAATTAGGGAGCAGGCATGGGTGTAAAATAAAGATCTGAACAAGTCGTGCGTATGAAAGGTGCCAGACAAAACAAGAAAGAAACCATCCTAAAACGTGATCACTTGTGAAGAATATAGGTATTAAGATTGTCCCAACTATCGATAGCCTCTGTGGTGTAATGGTAGCACGCCAGACCGGTAATCAGAAGGTCTAAGGTTCGATCCCCAGTCGAGGTTGACTGATTCTTTGGGGGATGGTTCTATTCATGTATTTTTCACTCTTGCTTTGTCTTGTACTTTTCATACACACCTGTTCAGATCTATATTTTACTCTTTTACATTCTTTAGTATATTTTGTCTTTTCAGATTATTGTCTTACGTGGGGCCTGCTCCCAAGTGTTGTTCTTATTCACTTGAAAACAAGCCTGATTGATCCCGCTTTGTGGCTTCGAATTTTAAAAACTTCCCTGTCTCCCTTTTACTGTTACTGGTTGGATGCCTTAACTACATTTTCCAATGAAAAATAGACAACGATTGTCCGAGCGTCCTTATTTAAAGATATCATGCACTTGTTACCATCAATTTCATCTTTCATCTTGAGCTAAAATGATCTCTAATCATTGGTTATATTGCTTTAGAAAGTTATTTTGCAGATAACATGAAAATAAATAAAAGATTGCAAGTATATAGCGCTTATCCACGGCAAACTCCCGTGTACTAGGCGTTTATGTTTTTTTTAAAATTGCATGATCACAGAAAAGGGTATATTTGACATATTGTATAATACAGGAAGAACTGTTCAGCCTGTTGGAGATAATAAAATCTTCGGACACAGACAATGTAGCCTTACTCCGGAGAAACTTCCAAATTTAACGTCAATCTCGAACAGGATAAAGAAATGTGTGCAAAAAGCCTTTCAAAAAGGCTATTGTCTAATCTCTATCTCAAACCCTCCAATCTTGCTTTATTCCTGTTGTAAGTCCTAAACCGTTAGTGAACACCACGTTGACACATAAAGGACATAAATAATGTTTCAGTTAAAGGTGAATCTAAAATTAAGAGAGTGAATTCGAATGACTCCGAATGTAAAGGTTCTTCTGTGTCTGCTTTTGACATTCCTGTTGTCTGCTCTGGTAAACCCCGAATGTGGCCGTGACAGCGCTGTTAATTGGGCAATAGTTACATTTCTGGCCTCCAGTGCTTATGTCGATTACTACTATTACTAATTACTACTGTTACTACTACTACTACTACTACTACTACTACTACTACTACTACTACTACTACTACTACCACTCAATTTTCTGATCAATTCATTTCAATCGGGTGAAAAATATTTATTAATATTATGATTGCTTATCTCACCCAGTGAACAATAGGCTTCCGATAAAGAAGGAGGATTTGAAAAAAAAAATCAAGTTTTGACACACTAGATACTCTCGCTACGAAGAAATGGATACTCAAAGAACAAAGAAATTGTCCTAGCCTTTTGTCCACCCAACAGAATATTCGACAAACCAGGAAGTTGCAATTGACGCGATCAGACTGATTGGCTGACTGATTGATTGATTAATCGATTTGGTATCATCAATAATCAATAGCGACGTTATGAGTAGCTTCAAGCATGGTCCAAAATAGCATTGTGACGTCGCATGGACTCAACCGTCATCGATTATGCATACCGGCCCTGTATTTGTTCTAAATGGGGTGCAATCATGATCTAATCCCACGAAATTACCATCAGTATTCACAGAAGATGAGGGGAATCTGTGCTAGTTTATTGCTCCTGTTGCTAGGGGAGAGAATAATAAAACTATTTGTAACGCGAAACGATGTTAGGGCTTTTTTTTTTTGTCCTACTCTATTAGTTCTTATTTGTTTGGTTCAATATTCTCTAAAACGTTTCTTTTTAAGGCTTTGTTCCTTTAATGTTGTAGGTAGCCAGAGTAAATATAGACTTTTAAAATGTTGATTCATTTGCTGTCTTCAACATTATTGTTTTAAAACTCTTTGCACAAGAAAGCTATATCGGATCTACCACCGCCTTACTCAGCCCCGCTTCCGTTGGGATCGTTTTAAAACGATTCCTTCAGAATCATTAGGCCGGTGGATCCGGAGTTTCCATAGCGTGAAGCAGACAATAACAATTGCTTGCTGTCCTTTGGATAGGACACTAGTCTATCGCAAAGTATACCTTCCGCTAGATCTAACAAATACAGCTATTGTGTGGACAGTTGAGGTCAGGAAAACAATCTCGACTTTACCCCAGATCTATTTCGGTTCCTTTTAGTATGAAGCGAGTGCTCTACCAACTGGTCTATCGGGTACCCGGTCAGGGTAGTTAAGATGATTCATATTGAATCTTTTGTAAACTAAAAATTTTAAAAATACCTTTTTGGTCATTTTAAGTGAAAACTCAATATTTAGCATTTGGTTCATCTCAACATAATACCGTTTTGAAATGGTTAGTCACAAATAATATGTTTTTTTCCTTTGCTCAGAAAACGTTTATTTTAGTTTCCATCAATTCAGGTCCCAAACTCTCGTCTGAGACTTTTGGACAAGTTTGACAAGTTGAAGGTCATCTTCATCGATAGATATTTCTGCCATACTTTGAAAAAATACATTTTAAAAACTTTGGCCAGAAAACTCGTTCTTCAATTATTATCTTGTCAAGAACCTATGAAGTCTTCATGGAAGTCCCTGTTTGTTTATTTGTTGTTGTTTTTTTTGTTTTGTTTTTGTTTTGTTTTTGCTTTTGTATTTTTTTAGGGGGGGGGGGGGGGGGGTTGACAAGATGGAGGTCATTTTGATCGATTGATACTTGAAGCACAAATTTTCTGGCTTAAATTTTTTAGAGTGCGAAACATTTGAAATGAATGTATTCTGACAAGAACAAAACAAAACATAAATAAAAACAAAAATAATAATAATAAATATAAAACTCAAGCCAGAAAACGTGTTCTGCTATAGTACAACAGCATTGCCTGGGGTGGATACTGGCCTGACTGGAGGTGAACATTTCCAATTAGAATAATTTTTTTTTGGTGTGTGTGCCTTTTGGTGAAATACAAAACCAGAGGAAAGAAACACACACACACACACACACACACACACAGAGAGAGAGAGAGAGAGAGAGAGAGAGAGAGAGAGTTAGAGGGAGAGAGATGAAGAGAGGGATGAGAGAGGAGAGAGAGGGGGGATAGAGAGCGAAAAAGGTGGAGAGAGAGAGAGAGAGAGAGAGAGAGTGTGTGTGTGTGTGGGGGGGGGGAGGTAGAAGGAAGAAAAAAGAGGAAGATGAGGTGTGTGTTTGTGTATGTGTGTGAGTGTGTGGGAGAGAGAGTGAGATGGAGATGGAGAGAGGGAGAGATGGAGATGGAAAGAGATAGAGAGAGAAAGAAAGAGAGAAAAAGAGAGAGAGAGAGAGATGGAGAGAGAGAGATGGAGAGAGAGAGATGGAGAGAGAGAGAGATGGAGAGAGAGAGAGAGATGGAGAGAGAGATGGAGAGAGAGATAGATAGATAGAGAGATAGATAGATAGATAGAGAGAGAGAGAGAGAGAGAGAGAGAGAGAGAGAGAGAGAGAGAGAGAACCTTTTGAATTGAGGCCAAGGTTTGTCTGGATTTTATTTTTTGATACATTGTTAAAATTAAAAGCGATTTTCCTATAGAATCATATCATAATGTCGGTGAGTAGAGTCAGAGTGAAATAAGTCAACCCACGCATTTGCAATACCGGGTCATATTTACAGAGATCGTGTAAATATAGTAGGAGGTAGGAGGCGTGTTGAAATTTTAATGAAAGTTGTCTATAGATAGAATGCGCTTGGCCAAGGAGTTCACAACATTGCCATCCGGAAGTATAACGGACCAACACACAAACTCTGTGTAACCATGAACTTTTATAGTCTGGTTAATACAGTTTAGTGAGAACAACTCACAAACGCGGATGGCAAAAACAATAACAAAGGCCTGAGTGACGTCATCTGCATACTATCTATAATTGGGGTGTGAAGAATTGATGTTACTCATCCGTTCAACCCACCAGAAAATCTTGTAATATCTCCTGCATGTTAATTGATACTGTTCTCCTATTTTTTTTTTTTTTTGGATGTTTTATTTATTTCATTTTTCTCCCTGCTTTTTCGGGCACCGTTGCAAGCACTCTTTTTCGGGTGTTTCTCTTACATCAATGTGGGCGCCCTAATTTGTCACTTAAGTGAGAACTAATCACCCAAATGGCGGTCTAAAAATAATGACAAAGAACTCATTGGCA
>NC_088360.1:11033890-11036390 GCF_034508935.2 Berghia stephanieae | reverse complement strand
CAGAGGAAAATTTTATATGCTATTTTCTTTGCCTCATTTTCTCTTTTCTTCTGAAGTATTCATAAATACCGAGTAGGTGCCAGTTGCTTATTATTATATTCAACCCGGGATTCTGCACCTAAAATCTCGAGGGAAATCGCGGCTCTACCCAAACGGTTTTTGCAGATTCCTCGTTATCAACGGGATGAAATACTTGTACACACGTGATATCATTATGTGAACATTACCCAGTTCATTTTGTCAAAAACCCTGTGTGGAACAGAACAATAAAGTATCCCTTTGTTTGTTCCTTTGATATTATTGTGAGCGTATAGAACATACCAACAATGTAGGTTGAGGGGTTAGTGAAATTGGACTATCGACGAAATACTGTGTGGTCTTGTTCATTTTTGTTTGTTTTGTTGTTTTTTTTTTTTTGTTTTTTTTTTGTTTGTTTGTTTGTTTTTTTGTTTTTGTTGTTTTTTGTTTTGTTTTGTTTTGTTTTGTTTTGTTTTTGTTTTTTTTTTGTTTTTTTTTTTTTGGGGGGGGGGGGTTACGGCGCTTGCGACACCATTAGGTTATTGAGCACCTGTAAAAGTGAAGATAATAGAGAAAAAGTAGATCTGAAGTGAAAATTCAAGAAAGACTAAATAAGGCAAATGAGACGAAAGGGAAAACATAATTTTGGGGGATTGAAAAGACAGCTCGTGACCACCATAGGAGGTCAGAAGACCCTGCCCAAATATTTGTCTTTTGAGGGAATATAAGAAAATATCTTTGTTTGCATCCCAAACCAAACTCAAGCGCATTGAGCATTATGTAATATTGAAAATGCGCTTTATAAATGTAATTTACTGTTAATGAGAAAGCTATAATTTGATAATGAGGTAAACATTTAAATTTTTGAAACATTGCCTCAATCGTCGCGAAGTCCCAAGTTTGATAGTTTTTGTCAAGATGAGGGTCATTTAAATCGATCGATATTTGAAGGACGAGTTTTCAAGCCAAATTTTTAAATATAAGTTTTTCCAGAGTACGGCAGATTTCTCAAAGTTTGCGCACAAACCACAACTCTAATGGTCCATTTAGACGTTCAGTTAATTCATCCACGGCCGTACAGATATCCAAAAACTGTAGGCGAAATGACAACAACTCATGAATGCTGAGCGTGTATACGAAGAATTTAACTGCTGTCTGACAGTACTAACAGGACGTCTAAACGGGCCATTAATGACAGTCCCGTGTGTTCCCGTTCTTATTTTCTCAGTTTGTCACTAATCAAGGGACTAAATTAAGCGTCAAATGCATTCGCTCAATGTAACAACTGTTTGGGCACCTGGTTCATCTTGACATAATGCCGTTTTTAGACGATATGCCATTAATCAGTCAGACATTACTGATGCTGTGCATTTAGCCAAAAGAAATTAACACTTCATCCGCCAGCTGGGTATAACGTACCAACACGAAAAGTTATGTCTAACCTTGAAAGTTTATTGTCTAATTGGTATTTTTTTCGGCTATGTGCTCTAGTGGTATGACACTAGCTTTCGGATCGGAAGGTCCTGGGTTCGAGTCTCGCTCGAGGCATAGTTGAGTCCTTGGAAAAGACTCTTTACTCATATTCTCTCACCGTACTCAGATGTAAAATGAATACATGGCCGTTTACAGCGTTGTCTCTGTCCGAAAAAAAATGTAATATCGCCTAACAGGCGCCATGTACCGTCCTAAATGTTAAATGTTACAGTTGGCCAAAGACCCCTTGTAAAGCGCTTTGAGCACATTTAGTGGATATTGCGCTATATACAAGCTCAATTATTTATAATTATCATTATTAATGAGAAATACTCATAAAATGGCTGTCTAAAAACAATAAAAAAAATATCTGAGTGACGTCAATTTCGTTCCATCTATACAAAGAACCTGGTCCACAAAGCCTATATCATTTCATAAACCAGGCCGATGCCAGAACTAATTCCTCATTGTCATCTGAAAGTGATATTGAGACAAAGTGTTATCGTCGTGTCTATAGCGCTGCTGGTCCACTTCGTTTTGTCCTTACCCACTTCATCAAGCAACACAATAACTATTCTTTTGCTGGACGCATTGACAGCGTCACGTGATGAATGGTAGACTAATAACTCGTTATCATTCATGGTCTGGGTCAAATAGTTGTATAGAATGTCATTTTTTTCTAGAAGAGTTTAGAACTTGCCGGGAAAGGGTATTGCGATCAACGGTTCTTTTATTGGAGTGTATCGCGAGCTTCGAACCCTTAGTGATCCATTCCTTAGGGTCACGTAACAGGAAGCAATGTTCACTCAATATTTGCTCAAAATGTTTTATAAAGGGTCCAAAGCCAACGGCAACATTAAACATGCACCAAGAGACATGTGTAAGACATTACACTTCGTTCAAGACCCGCACTGAGTGGCGAATAGTTGAGTCCTTGGAAAAGGCTCTTTATTCACATTCTCTCATCGTTGTCAGGTGTACAATGAGTAGGTACCTGGCCGTTAATAGC
>NC_088360.1:11018890-11028890 GCF_034508935.2 Berghia stephanieae | reverse complement strand
TACACGCAATTAGAGCAAACACTGATCACCGCTAAATCAACAACACAACGGAAGTAATAATAATACTTGATGTCATAAATAGATGACGCAAATTGAGAACTTTTTACAGTGTCAAAATTAGTTGATTTTGGGAGTCAAGTGTCGTCGTTGGTACATATTTTATGATCTCTGTTTGACTCAACGAACTTTCAAACTGACTTTAAATTATAAAAGGAAATCAAGTTATCTGTTTATCTATCTGTAAAAAATACATTTCTAATTTTCAAATCTTTCAGTAGAGTTGTGCGCCGTATCAATTTTTTTATTGACTCAATAAGCACAATGTTCTCCACAATGCTATATTTTTTAAAGAAAGGATTTACGCCATTCTTATGTTATTTAGATATGTCATTCTTTGTCTTCCTCTAGCTCTCTTTCCTTCGATCATCCCAGATGTTACCAACTTTTCTATTCCGTCTCTTCTCCAGACATGTCCCAGAAACCGTTACCTAAAAGCCCAAATTGATCCCCGGTGAAGTCGAGATCTATTTCTGACCCCCCTCCCCCTCCTCTTTGTCCATCCAACAATGATTGGGTAGATAGGTCTGTTTGATCTGGCGGAAGTACTTTGCAATAGACTAGCATCCTATCAAAAGGGTATCAAGCAATTGCTATTGAACTTTTCAAAACATTTATAACAACTTTGAGATGAATTGCCTTGTCACATTAAATAACACCATACAGGTGGCAACAAATGATAGACCTGTTATTTTTCTAATAACATCTCGGATATTACATCAACTTTAATGACATTTTAAACACCACAACATTATATATGTTAATTTCGACATGCGAAATATCAATTTTTAAAAACTCAAACAAGGAAAAGCGAATTCACAAAGTTCCAGGTTTGAGAGTTTTTTGTCCAAGATAAGGGTCATTTGAATCGAAAGATATTTCACGAAGGAGGTTCCTGACCAAAATTTAAATACTTGTTTTCCTATTGTGCTGTAGTTTGAGGATATTGGTCAGGTCCTAATATAATTACTACATGAGAGGATTTTTATAGAATTGCGTAACATCAACATATAAGGGATTGTGCAACCTCAAACTCACGCAAAAAGTAATTGAATTATAAGTTATTTGTGGTTGTAGATAGTCGTGAATGGAGCTAGTCGTGGTTGAAAAACAAAGTGACAGGAAGACCTAATTCGGGCGACCGGGATAACAAAGGAATGGATCACTGTCATTTAAACTACGCCATAAGGAAACCATATTACACACACACACACACACACATATATATATATATATATATATATATATATATATATATATATATATATCGATGTCACTTTTTATATGACTTTGGTCTAACCAATGCATTTCTTAAACTGATAAGAAATTTTTGATTAAAATTGGCAAATACTATTTACGATTTTGTTCTTGTTGATTGTAATTTTCCAAAGTTTCTGATATGTGCTTCGTATTGAACCAATGTCATATATATATATATATATATATATATATATATATATATATATATATATATATATATATTATATATATAAATAGAAAGATATATATATATATATATATTTATGTTGGTGGGTACTTGTAGGTACGAGAGTGCTCGATAATTTAGGCTAGAGCGTATAGAAATAAATAATTTCACTCACGAATTTTTAAGCCGAAACGATCGTTTCCATGTCCTTCATTTTATCAGTCGGCATTTTTATATATATATATATATATATATATATATATATATATATAATATATATATATATATATATAAGATTAATCTTAAGGACCAAAGAACGAAGACCATGTTTTTAAAAAACCGTAGCAAAGGAAAAACCAAGAGATATTAGGCAACACCAGCTAAATAGTCTTATAATATTGGTTTCAATCTCACCACCACTAATTATACTTGACAAATAAAGGCGACAGCAAGACAAACATCATTAGGGCTGCTTAACACTGACTAAACGCTTTTTATTTTTGGCCAGAGAACTTTTTACTTCAGATATCGATCGATAAAGGGTACTCCAATTTTGTCATAACTCTTTCTTTGAAGTCTTAGATTTGAGACTTTTTCACAAAATCGGGTCTCCATTCATATATTTGAAATTTAAATTTTCAGGTCAAAATAGAGGAGTATGTTTTATTCCAGTTTGACAAAGTATCGACCTATGCAGATATTTATAATGTTGTAATTAAGATCTCATCTCAACGCCTATGCTATCATTAACTCCCTTACGGCGTCAATTGACTCGCCTTAGCCTACACATCCATCATACTATTTATAAGACAAGAAATAGCAGGAACGTTTGGTCAGAATTAATTAATTAATTTTTTAATATTTTTCTTGTCATGGGGAATACATAAAATGGAATAGAGGCTTCAATTCAATTGACGAAATACAGATGATGTAGATGTTTCGGGCTTCCCCTTTGTCAACAAAACTAGACGAATTGGACACTATAAATGACTGAGAGATGAGATGATGCAATGACGGAAGACGACGGAGAAGGAGATCAAAAGGTGGAATGAATCCTGGAGGTCGCTGCGTCGACTGGCACGTGAAATAGACAAGTAGATATCATTCCGTCACAACTAACAGCCCATTGCAATTTAGGTTACCAGACCTGCAAATAAGTATACGTCGCACATTCCCCTTCAACATACTACTCTGACGAACTCAACAAAAACCCATATTTTCCAATTTGGCCAGAAAACTCGTCCTCATCTTGGCAAAAAAAAAAAAAACATCTCAAACCTGAGACTTCTCGAAGTCCAAGGTTTGAGAGTTTTTCGCCAAGATGAGGGTCATTTAAATCAATCGATATTTGAAGGACGAGTTTTCTGACCAAATTTTAAAATATTATGGATTTTTCCAGAGTACGGCAGTACTATATTTATCCCAATACTTGTCCCCCGCTCATCCAATTGAGTGGACGCGGGAGGTGTCGTTAAGATTTCGATAATTTGGTCTCCTGATAAGCTGCTGTCATCAACACCCTCCCTTCAAATCATTTGAAACGACCAAGCATCTCCTGAACACCAACCACATTCATTTCTAATACTAATACTATCTAATCTTTTCAAATAAACCACTACCCCCCCCCCCCCAACCCCACCACCACCACCCCATACACGCGTAGACATTGCGTGGGCGTCATTTTGCTGACATGACGTCACTCCCCGATCGATAATTTCGTGTGGTTACGTTGAGAGTTCCCAGCGGCTAACTTAGCTGTACATCGAATTTCAACTGGTCTAAATAAACATAACGAGGTAGCGAGGAATCGATAACAAAAGAACCAGGGCCCCTTCTGTCTGGAAGAAACGAACAATTTATCTTTATTAGCCACTCCCACGCCTCGTTCTGAAAAAAGTCCGCGAAATTAAAGGGGAGGCAAGAGAAAATCAGCTGATCGTTAAAATAGTAACAGAAAAGTGGAGGTGCTCGGCAATGAATGCAAGAAAGACATTTAAAACGCCGTAAAAATGTTTAAAAATCACTTAATGTTATACGAGTAATTACCATCCATAACAACCTGTCAAATTCACACATGTAAGATGCCAAGCCAAAATTAATAATAAAATAATAAAGAACACGATTGACCGTTGACTACACATGCATACGAGTACCAGAAATATTTTGTAAACAATGTAACACAATATAATGTGTAAGTTTCAAAGCAAATGCAACCACAAATAACATCAAAGAACAATGTGGGACTACTGTTTTAATTTCATAAAACCAAACGCATATTTTCTGCCCCCGATATTGAACGTGTAGTTAGTATGTATCGTACAAACAACATTCGTTTAGACAGGTAGTCGGGATTCTAGCGCCAGTTTTATTTGGGCAACCGTGATTGGGATTTCACTCAATGCACTTATTATTATTATTATTATTATTATTATTATTATTATTATTATTATTATTATTATTATTATTATTATTATTATTATTATTATTATTATTATTATTATTATTATTATTATTATTATTAATATATAATAATATTAATAATAATGATAATAATAATAATAATAATAATAATAATAATAATAATAATAATAATAATAATAATAATAATAATAATAATAATAATAATAATAATAATAATAATAATAATAATAATAATAATAATAATAATATATAATAATAATAATAATAATAATTAATAAGCAGTTGAAAGCAGTCTTTGGTGTATAAGTGCATATGTACATTATTTCTTATAATAAATGCTTCAAAACAAAACAAAACAAAACTAAAAAAATAAAAATAAAGAATAAATGAATAAAAATATCTATTTGGGCATTTACTTACATTAATAGTCTTGAAAATCACAATCACAATCCATGAAAATTAAATATCCCATGTGTCATATTGGGATTTAAGCATGCAGTGGCAGTTTCCAGTTTCCTGAGATATTTGCGCCTTCCGGCCCCGCTGCTCTGTCTTCGGCATGCTGTTTTTCAGGATTTGCTTCCTTAGCCTTTGACCATCCAAGGTCTGTCCACAAGGCAGTGGCGGTTTTGCATCAGAGTGTCCTTCTCCTAGATCGATTGCGGTCCCCTGTTAACGAACTGTGGGCTTCATTCACCAGACCGGACTGACCATGTGACGTGACGGGAACGAAGAAGAAGAAGAAGAAGAAATATCCCATAATCCGAAGAAGACATGAATTTAATCCAAAATCCAACACAGGAATGTATTTTAATAGGAGACAGATATCCTATTAAAACTATAGCATTACTAAATTACTTGCAAACAACAATACCCCACTCTGCGTTTAACGGGCTTGTGGCCGTCACATTGTAAATTGTGACCGCATTAGGGTAATCGGTGTCCTAAAGACTGACATACTGACATACAATCAATGAGAACTATAAAGAATCCATTCTAGAATTCAACTACAAACTGAAAAGCATGATAAATATCACTCTATCAAATAATTTTCTTTGCACAGGTTCACTCACACTCTCCTTTATTGCAAAACATTGATAAGTGAGAAAAAGTTTGTATTTCAATTATAAACTTAATCACATAATCTAAATGATGGAGAATAAAAACAGCTAATTATAAAAAATTTCACAGATCAAGTTATCTATTTGAACTCCGCATATTTAGCTTAATTACTCAATGACCATAAATTTTTTAAAACTGCATTGTTTCATTTAAACAAGACCATGACGCTTATGTCTGGACCGGGTATTCACAACTTCTGCATTTGCATTCCACTTTCGAATTGAATTAATCTCTATCTTATCCGTTTATTTGCAAAGTTTCTGCACTTTATAAATAAGACCATAACGCTTATGTCTGGACTGGGTATTCGCAAATTTTCCTATTGTGTTCCACTTTTCGAATCGAAATAACATCTAGTCTATCCGTTTATTTGCAAAGTTTCTGCACTTTATAAATAAGACCATAACGCTTATGTCTGGACCGGGCATTCGCAAATTCTGCTTATGTGTTCCACTTTTCGAATCGAATTAATCTCTATTTTATCCGTTTATTTGCAAAGTTTCTGCATTTTATAAATAAGACCACGACACTTATGTGTTAGATTGTTCGCAAATTCTGCCTTTGTGTTCCACTGTTCGATTAGAATTAATCTCTATTTTATCCGTTTATTTGAAAAGATTCTGCACTTTATAAATAAGACCATAACGCTTATGTCTGGACTGGGTATTCGCCAATTTTCCTATTGTGTTCCACTTTTCGAATCGAAATAACATCTAGTCTATCCGTTTATTTGCAAAGTTTCTGCATTTTAAATAAGACCATAACGCTTATGTCTGGACCGGGCATTCGCAAATTCTGCTTATGTGTTCCACTTTTCGAATCGAATTAATCTCTATTTTATCCGTTTATTTGCAAATATTCTGCACTTTTTAAATAAGACCATAACGCTTATGTGTGGACTGGGTATTCGCCAATTCTGCTTATGTGTTCCACTTTTCGAATCGAAATAACATCTAGTCTATCCGTTTATTTGCAAAGTTTCTGCATTTTATAAATAAGACCACGACACTTATGTGTTAGATTGTTCGCAAATTCTGCCTTTGTGTTCCACTGTTCGATTAGAATTAATCTCTATTTTATACCGTTTATTTGAAAAGATTCTGCACTTTATAAATAAGACCATAACGCTTATGTCTGGACTGGGTATTCGCAAATTTTCCTATTGTGTTCCACTTTTCGAATCGAAATAACATCTAGTCTATCCGTTTATTTGCAAAGTTTCTGCACTTTATAAATAAGACCATAACGCTTATGTCTGGACCGGGCATTCGCAAATTCTGCTTATGTGTTCCACTTTTCGAATCGAATTAATCTCTATTTTATCCGTTTCTTTGCAAAGTTTCTGCATTTTATAAATAAGACCACGACACGTATGTGTTAGATTGTTCGCAAATTCTGCCTTTGTGTTCCACTGTTCGATTAGAATTAATCTCTATTTTATCCGTTTATTTGAAAAGATTCTGCACTTTATAAATAAGACCATAACGCTTATGTCTGGACTGGGTATTCGCCAATTTTCCTATTGTGTTCCACTTTTCGAATCGAAATAACATCTAGTCTATCCGTTTATTTGCAAAGTTTCTGCACTTCATAAATAAGACCATAACGCTTATGTCTGGACCGGGCATTCGCAAATTCTGCTTATGTGTTCCACTTTTCGAATCGAATTAATCTCTATTTTATCCGTTTATTTGCAAATATTCTGCACTTTTTAAATAAGACCATAACGCTTATGTGTGGACTGGGTATTCGCCAATTCTGCTTATGTGTTCCACTTTTCGAATCGAAATAACATCTAGTCTATCCGTTTATTTGCAAAGTTTCTGCATTTTATAAATAAGACCACGACACTTATGTGTTAGATTGTTCGCAAATTCTGCCTTTGTGTTCCACTGTTCGATTAGAATTAATCTCTATTTTATCCGTTTATTTGAAAAGATTCTGCATTTTATAAATAATAATAATTGTTCAAAATTTTACCTCACACCGATATTACAAGTACAAGTGAGCCAGGTGATGAAGATTGTCAAACAGTGTGACAGATGAAATAGGAAGAGGAGAGAGAGAGAGAGAGAGAGAGAGAGAGAGAGAGAGAGAGAGAGAGGGATGAGAGAGAGATTCGTTTTTTGTTCAAAATTTCTCTCTCTCTCTCTCTCTCTCTCTCTCTCTTTTCTCTTCTCTCTCTCATATTGCACAAGGTTGTACTATTTTACTATTTATCAAGAACAGCCAAGGTGGCAACCCAGTCTCTGTATAAACTAAGCAAGATGGCAACAGGGACCTCGCTCCTTATCCAATGCCGAAGCTTTAATTTGAGTCAAACGGTTTGGTTAAAAAAAAACACCCAAAATAAGTTCGTGTGTGATGGAAGTTGAAGTCGGCTTATTATAAAATCGTTTATGGTCTGTTTGGATTACTCTTTTTAAATAGAAAAGGTGAATATAACATAAACTTGAAGAATAGACAAGCTAAATGAAAATTAAATTGACTGATTAAATGAGTACGCGAGGCTGAGTTGCGAACGACTACTGGGTCGACATTCCGATCCCAGTGTCATTCATGGTCACCGTACCGTGTTACTGTCTACACACTACACTGCATTGTTAGTGACTGGTCATGTCTTTTTTGTTTGTATGTTTTACGCAAGCTTAATAAAATTAAATTGACTGATTAAATGAATACGTGAGGCAGAGTTGCGAACGACTCATGGGTTCCGACATTCCAACCCCAATGTCAGTGTCAGTCATGTTCACCGTACTGTGTTACTGTCTACACACTACACGGCATTGTTAGTGACTGGTCATGCCTTTTTGTTTGTATGTTTCTTTTAATATGGGTCAATTTACAAAGAATAATAATAGAAATGTTCAAAACAAAAACTAGATTCACTATTACGTGCCTGTAATGAAGTGCTTTCCACAAACCGTGAGCGAGAATGATGGTGGAGGTAATGGCAACCATGTGGGTTTGTTATTGCTTCCTGCCTCCGTCAACCCACGCATCCAGTTGCGTAACCCACGCTGAATCTGACCAATAGTGAATTACATTTATTTTCTTTATTGTGTGATATCGTGATGTCTTTTCTAGAAAAGCGGCTACGTGGTCTCGTGGTATGACAATCGCCTCTGGACCGGGTCGTAAGGTCCAATATTCGAGTCCCGCTCTAAGAGGAACCTAGTTGAGTGTTTCCCCAAAATTATGTATATTGATGATCTTCTTCTTCTTCTTCAATTACCAAGTCTGTGTCAGACATCGGTGATCATGGTACGCCATTCATCTCTCTGATCAGATAATCTCAGCAAACTAATATTACTCTTCTCTTTCTTTGTCACCCAGCTGTTCAAACTATTCAAATATGTTTTTCTTGGTCTACCTTTACTCTTTTTACCTTCTATCTTTCCTGTGAGAGCAAGATGTTCAATACATTTATGTCGATTTAGGTGCATCATTTATTGATGATAATCTTGTAAAATGCCAACCAATATTGATAGCATGCGCTTGGCTAAGAAGCTCACAACATTGCCATCCGGAAGTATAACGGACCGACACACAAATTATGTGGAACCTTAAACGTTTATAGTCTGGTTAATACATTTTTTTACTCATAAACGCGGATGGCAAAGAAAAAAGAATAACAAAGACCTGAATGACGTCAACTTCATTCTATCTATACGGCAATATGGACTTGTGACATTACACTCGTTTCGGATCGTAAGGTCCTGGGTTCGGGTCCCACTCTGATCGGTGCATAGTTGAGTCCTTGGAAAAGTCTCTTTACTCACATTTTCTCACCGTACTCAGGTGTAAAATAAGTACCTAGCCATTAACAGCGTTCTCCATGTCGAAAAAAAATCTCCTACTAGGCGCCGTGTCTTGTCCTACATATTGCGTTTCTGTTGGCTAGGGACCCCTTGTAGTAAAGCGCGTTGAGCATGTATAGTGGATATTACAATGTATAAATGATCAGGTTTAACTAATTTTACAAAGTATTTTTTCGGCTCATAATGCCGGAGTTTATCCCTAAATCTATAGCGTGAGACCGTCAATAGCCTTTTCTTGCTACTCTTTTTATAGGACGCTTCCGTGGAGTCTCAGATTTGAGAGTTTGTGACAAAATGAGGGTCACTTCAATTGATCGATATTTGAAGGACGACTTTTCTGATCAAAATTTTAAATACTTGTGTGGTTTTTTTCTTCAGACTACAACAGTATAGATAACCCGTTAGCTGCCGTGCTCTAGAAAATACGTATTCAAAATTTTAGCCAGAAAACTCGTCCTTTAAATATCGATCGATTTAAATGACTCTCAGCTTGATAACAATTCTCAAACCTGGGACTTCACGGAAGCGTCCTATCCAAAGGGTAGCAAGCAAATGCTATTGCCAGTTTCATGCTTGTCAAATGTTTAATTACGAGTTTTTCCAGAGTACGTCATTTAACTGACTAAAAAATTGCGTTGATCTCAGAATGCCTGCTTTCTGTGTGGGATTATTATTGATTACTCTCTGTATACATAAATAAACCGATGATTGTTAATCCTGCGATGTAACTAAATAACAAGGAACCCTTCACCCCCCCCCCCCCCCTTTCCTCCTCCCGCACACACACGCACACACACTCGCACACGCACACGCAACACAATTATATACATGAAGAATCACTCAAATCCACCTATCTGTCCTTACCATTCACCTCCCCCCCCCCCTTACTCACCTCACATATCCCCACCTTTTCCACAAAATAACGCATATCCCCCCCCCCTCTCTCTCTCTCTCTCTCTCTCTCTCTCTCTCTCTCTCTCTCTCTCACTCTCTCTCTCTCTCTCATTAATCACACAAATTTAGGACATTGATAATCAAATCAATTTATCCGCGATTCATTTTCTAAAAATATCGCCATGTTCTATAACGGGATTTCTTGATTTGTTATCATTGTCGCACTGGCCTCCAGAAGAGATCGAACGCCATAACAACA
>NC_088360.1:11008890-11013890 GCF_034508935.2 Berghia stephanieae | reverse complement strand
GAGGAGGAGGAGGAGGAGGAGGAAGAGGAGGAGGAGGAGGAGGAAGAGGAGGAGGAGGAAGATGGTGATGATGGCCATGGTGGTGGTGATAGTGGTGCTGAGAAACACTGGAATGATTTATGATGATTCTGTTTTGAATGTCAATGCTGACGATAATGGTGTGGATGATTATGGTGACATTACTGTGATGAACCTGTTATGGGAATCTGTTAGTCGCTCATCGTGTCACCCCCCAAAAAATAATGACAAATCATTTACAAACAACATTACATAAGGTTGGATGATTCTATGAGTAAACAAAATTTACAAAACTCATTGAAAAGAATAAGCCAAACGCGGAGATATCAGTCCCCAATGTGTGGGCCTTTGTTGTTGGTTATTTCTCTTTCACTGATCAAGGGACATGATAAGGTATCAAACACATTCACTCAATTATTTGTGATAGTTATATGTGACCCACCGTTTCAAAACGGTATTAAGTCTGGATAAATCTAGCCTCTATAAGCAATTAAGGAGTTAAAAGGATAAGAAATAGGAACTTTGAGTCGGTTCCAATGTAAGAAAGTATCATTTTGATCCGCCATAACGTATAGGAATTATCTCGAAGTTTCATTTTGTTTCTTAGCGATACATTCAGTTTCCAGTGCCGAGCTCAACCAGACATGATACCAATGTGAGACCGTGGGTCACAGATGCTTTATACGGTGATAATGGTTATTTTGCTAGATTTCATACTGAGAAAAGCCGTGCTGTTATTATAGTGATAGTTTAAGATTGTTAAACTCCTCTAGTGTTAGTGGTTTCCAACAATTTCTCAATGCTGCTGCTCGACATTAGGAGCACGCATTGCGTACGAGTGAAGAATTTCAAAAAAAAAGTTGTCCAATAAGAATTTCAAAAGCAGGGAGTCCAAGAATGTTTTTTTTTTATAAATAGATGGAGAATTTTTCTCTATCTGGATTATTCGTATAAAATATTACCGTTTTACTATTTTTATATTAACTGAAGAAGGGTTTTGAGCCCGGAATGTTCCGTGTTTATTGCGTCCTTTTTTGAAGTTGTTACACTATTTACAGTCCACAGTTTCTTGCGGCTTTTTCTTCATTTTAACCAGCAGTCCAAATTCAAAAAGAGAAGAAACAGTCTTTATCCAAGGATGGCCTTTTCAAGGCCAAGCGCCGGTGACTCCACAGTGACAGTCAGGAGATATCCAACAGCGTAAGCCATGACAAAGTACTTGATGAAGGTATAGAACTGAAACGTACAAGAAAGTATTTTGTTAGGTTTTAAATTCAAATGTAAGCGAAACGCTAATTGGTTGATAAAATATTAGCAAAGACTATTTCACTTATACGGGACCCCATAATTGAGTTGGTAGAGCCGGACTTTTCTGTCACTCACCTTCCGTCGGTACTGCCGTATTCTGGAAAAAGCCATATTCTAAAATTTGGACAGAAAACTCACCCTTCACATATCGATCGATTTAAATGACCCTCATCTTGACTTCGCATAGTCCAAGGTTTTAGGGTTTTTGTCAAGATGAGGGTCATTAAAATCGATCGATAGTTGAAGGACGAGTTTTCTGACCAAATTATAAAATATGTGTTTTTTTCCAGAGTATGGCAGAGAGCCTTCGTAAAATTATAGCCTGACCGTTACCACCGTAATCTCATAGCCTGACACTGACTTTAAAAAATTACGTCAAAATACAAGTCCAGATCACCAAAAGAATACAAATCATCAGTTGCATTGAACAGTTTAACCAATCGGATCGTTTGTTTCCATGGGTTCTACAACTACAATAAAGATTCAGGTAAAATATTGCCTGATAAGATCATAACAATGATCATCATTCACATCATAAACAATCAAAAATATATCAATCAAAAACGTATTCATCAAATTCATATTTTCATTTATAGAGCTTGCTCCCAATCGATTGCATTTTTAAGTGGTGTATACCATTGAAGTCTTTGGTTATAAATTTCAAACTGTTCCAAGTGTTAACTGTCCTTACAATAAAACGATTGCCAAATAATAATTGTAGAAGAATATGTTATAAAACAAAACTATTTGTCTCCGCGGCTAAATTTTACAAGGGAATACTTAAAAAGTGCAGATTTAAACTATGGACAATTTTATATAACTGTATATCGTCACCCCTCCTTCACCTGTATTTTAGAGATGAGAGGGCTATCTTTTTAAAACTTTCCTCGTAAGGCATATTTTAGGTTTCTTTCTAAAGCGTTGTTGCCCTTTAGCCATTTTCTAAAACAATTGACTGGCCGTTTGAATAGGAGGCCCCATATACGGTTACCATATTCAAGTATTGGTCTAATGATCGAGTTATATAATTGAATAAGCATGGTAACTTTCAAGTAAGAAAAACTCTTACGAATAATACCATTATCCTGATATGAACATCGAAGCTTAACTCTACATCAAAAATCACACTAATATCCTTCTCTGTATCAGTGACATAGAAATCATTGCCAACTGGATTTACGTAGTAAGCATAAAAGGGTTGTTATTAACAGCATGTAAGGCTGCATTTAAAACATTAAAACTATATAAGCTGGCGCTTGATGGGCAACTTGTACTGTGTGAAAAGAACACATGTCAAGGTAGGGATCTAACAAAATGAGGATTATAGAATGTATGCGCATAACGTGAGTTAAAAAAATACCATACATATAATACATTATTTTATACTTTTCAATCAATTTGTTTTTTGTTTTTTTGGTTTTTTTTTTTTTTTTTTTGGCAATTCAATTTTCTTGCATTTATATTTTTATAAATATCAATAGATTGCCACGTGAATACGCTTGAGAGAAAAATAGTCTTACCAGAGACGTTGTGGTCAACAGATACGTGTACTCTGGAATCAAAGCCTCAAAAATAATGATGGTCAAGTGAACCAAGTAAGCGGAGTAGGAGAGCCTGGATAGAGGCAGCCACCCGTCCCACGACAGGATAGAGTTGACATAACCTGAAAGTGTTGATTGAATTCATTAACCACTTAACGGCCAAACTCTAAAAGACTTATATTAATAACTTTAGCCAGACAACTACTCGTCTTTCAAATACCGATCGATTAAAAAAATTGAGCTTTTATATTGCGCAATATCCACTTAACATGTTCATAACGTTTTAGAAGGGGCTCCTGGCCAAAAGCAACACTTACATGTAGGATGGGACTTGTCGCCTGTTACGCGATATTACAATTTTTTCGGCCAGGTACTATGAGAGAATGTGAGTAAAGATTCTATTCCAAGGACTCAACTATGCGCATGTTTTTCATGGAGATTTATTGACTTAGGGAGCTTTATATTGTTTTCAGGTTGGAGTAGTACTACGAATTTTCAAAATAAAAGGCAGATCTGTGATTATACATACTTAGATTAACGAAATTTAAGTAACGACTACCAGCTTACCCCCATGTCCTGTAGCACAAGCAAACACAACCCAGGAAACAGCCAAGGCCCATACGGGTCTGAAAAGTGTTTGATAAGAAACACGAGCCGCCTTGGACCACGAAAAGTGAGGGAAATCTTTATGGTCGCTGTGCCTCACTAACGTCAAGAACAGGATGACTGCAAAACAGATGATCCATCCCAGAAATACCAGGTACTGGAATGTAGGAGTGAAAATAATGCATTAGAACATGAACATTAAACTGGGCAGATAAATTAGTTCTTTATATCACACACGGTTGTTATTCAAGTTGGTAATCTTCAATGTCCTCTAAAGCTAAATGACCCACGACGGCAAAGTCCATCCCGCTATCTGTATTGTTCGGCGGAGAGCAGCAAATGTTTGTTATCGTTTTGATAGGACTTCTTGTTGGACGTTCTTATAGGACGTCTGTTGTAACGTACTTCTTGGCAGCTGGACCCATACCAGTCCGATTGCTTGTTTGCCATACTAAAACAATCTAGAATTAACCCGTTAACTGCCGTATTCTGGAAAGACACGAATTAAAAATTTTGACTAGGAATTCCGTCCTTCAAATATCGATCGATTAAAATGACCCTCATCTTGTGAAACCTAATAATTCACAACTAGGCTTAAAAGGCTTACGTGTTAATAAAACCTGGCCCAGAACTTTGACCTACCTTATTCATCTTGACTTTACAATTGGTTTTCCAGAGAACCCATCCCAGCATCAGGCCAATCGCGTAGGGACCAACCCTGGTGTATGGCTTGAAGTAGATGTAGTTGTTGTAGTCTCTGGTGTTCCTGTGGAGTGTGTCAAAGGTGATATCTATTTCAAGTCTATGCAGGCTGGGTTCGGATTTACTTTTTTTAAACGTGAGTTTTTATATAACGCAATACCCACTTAACGTGCTCAAAGCGCTTTACAATGGTAAAGTGTTACAGTAAAACATACCATGCAGGACGAGACATGACGTTTGTTAGGCGATATTACATTTTTTTCGACAGAAACAACGCTATTAACGGCCAACTCATATTACACCTGAGTACGGCGAGAGAATGTGAGTAAAGAGCCTTTTCGAAGGACTCAACTATGTACCTAAAAACACACACAGAGACACACATACACATACACAGTGTGTGTGTGTGTGTGTGTGTGATAGAAAGAGAGAGAGAGAGAGAGAGAGAGAGAGAGAGAGAGAGAGAGAGCAGAGGGTAGTAGTAGTAAGCTGAGGCTCTCGGTCATACCCCTGTTACTGCTCTCTCGGTGGAGGCCTTGAATTACCAGATCACGTTTTAAAAGGATTAATAAATAATTTTTTCATGATTTAAAGCTGTTTTAGGGCAGATATTTCTCAACAATGAAACATTAAGTTAATGCAAAATTCAATAACAGGTATGTAGGTATCAATAAAAATATCCTAATAGTAAAATGAAGTTAATATTTATACGCCCTTCTCTTCCCCTACCTCCGGATCTAACTTAATCTACAACACCATGTGACTTTGGTATGGATATGTATAACACTTTTTGTGTAAATATTAGAGTTGAAATAAATGTGAAGC
>NC_088360.1:10996390-11003890 GCF_034508935.2 Berghia stephanieae | reverse complement strand
CTACCTATCCCTATACAACGTGCCAATACTCTACCGCTACTTCTATCACCTATTTCTTTAAACGTAAAACATTCTCTTACTATTAGTCAAGTGTCAGGAGCTTTTTGCCAACAATAAAAGGAAAAAATAAAGGCGGGACCAGAAGCTAGTCTATGGGGAAAATATTTGACTCTTATCTGTCTACTCCTACTTGTCACCCTCCTACATAGACGTGACATGGGGGATGGGGAAGGGGGGGGGGAGTTACACACGATAACAATTTGAAATAGAACTTATGCAATCAATTCGAAGGAATCAATTCGACGTCAGCTTTTTATTATTGTTTTCAGACAGCCATTTTAATGATTAGGTCTCACTAAATTATATAAATCAGACTAGAAACGTTTACGGCAACACATACTTTTTTGTTGTTGGTAGACAAAAGAGATTCGTGTTCTTTGGAAACGAATTTCTTTTTTTTTTTCTTTTTTTTTTTTTTTTTTGTTATCAAAAACAAAGGACCCAAACGAACTGGTGACAATTGGAGAAGAAATATAACATGAGCTTTTATATAGCTCGATATCCACGAGATGTCATGAAAATGGTTGGCACGTCATTACTGACCCATCGTCTCAAAACGGTATTGTGTCGGAATAAACCTGACGCAAAAAAGTCAAATTTAAACCAATCTGATCAAAAATATAAAATTTAGGTTTTGATCAGACTAAAATTATGTATCCATTATCCTCAATAATACAAATAAACTCAACCCAAGACTGATGCAAATTCATTTATCGGCATATTTGACATCTCGAAATAATACCGTTTTGAGACGGTGGGTCACATTTACTTTTCCAGCTATAATCATATCAATGCAATTTATGTTTAATAATTGAAATTTTTTAGCTCAATTTTTAGCCTCTGTTCCAGTTTACATATAGCCGAATGTTGGTGATGGTACCTTTATCATATTATTCCTGTTACGAACTCAAGGTTTCCAAATTATATACTAATCATTTTGAAACACATAATACATTTCAACTGATTTGTGGGATCGTTTTATGATATTAGTAAAGGAAGAAAAATAATGGATCAAAATTAAAAAACAATTTTTTTTGGATGATGTAGCGTTTTTGAAATCAAAATAAAATATGAGAATACAAGTTGCAGGTTATTGATTGCTCCAAAAATTCAGAGAGTTCTATAAACATCACTAGTCTCAAAAATGTGAGGAATTAAAATAAGAAGGGGCCTATAAATAATGAATAGAATAGTTAAGAACTCCCAATAGTCACATACCTCCAATATCTATGAACATAGTAGAGGACAAATTCTTTGATGGTGATTCTACCCTTCTCTCCAAGCTTTTTCAGAAACATGTAACAAGTCAAAAAGCCACTGTGGATATATGAAATTTTGCATGAGATTTTATCATTTAATATTGTATTCGTTGTTTTGCTAAAGGTCTACTTAAGACAGAAACATAAATTAATGTTTTCATGTAATTTGTTATCTATTGAAGATGATGTTTTAATCTATCTACAAAACGTCTGGGTATTTTTCTCATTTTCTTTAGGGAAGAGTAGTTTGGGCCTTCATTCTCCTAAACCTCTGTGTTTCATTGGCCCCATGGAATAAAGTCTGGCTGAGACTTCAAAGAAGCAATATATTGCATTTGGACATTTATCACATAGGAGGCAAAACTCTTTCTGCTCAGTGCATGCATTACCCCTCGACTTAAGAGTGAATGTTCTTGGCTATTATAGGCAGATATTGTAAAAGCGCAGATAAAACAAAGACTCATAATATGCAATTAAATGATAATTTAGAATCAAATGGTTTACTATAAATGAAATAGCATAATAAGCAAGCTGGATCAGCGAAATTTGTAATAGATAAATCATCAAATTTATTTACCTGAGAAGAAAAAAGGTATCAACAGCGAGATATGCACTGGGAATGATTTCAAAGGCAACTTTTGGGACTATTTTTGTCACCACATACATTGGATTGTCTGAAATAAAAATTGAATAGTTAAATACAATGTTTTGTTTTCATTCACAACTAAAATAATTTTGCCAATTAATGTCTAACTGCGAATCTTTTAAGCTCGCCCCTCTCTGTCTCTATCCTCTCCTCTCTCTCTCTCTCTCTCTCTCTCTCTCTCTCTCTCTCTCTCTCTCTCTCTCTCTCTCTATATCTCTCTCTCTCTCTCTCTCTCTCTCTCTCTAATGATGATGATGAGGAGGATGAGGAGGATGAGGATGATTATGATGCTGCTGCTGCTGTTGTTGTTGTTGATGATGATGATGATGATGATGATGATGATGATGATGATGATGATAATCATAAATCCAAAGCTTCACATAAAATATATAGACTAGACGTTTTATCATGTCTTATATGTGTATTTATGTTGTTGTGATATGTAAACTTTAAGTGCAAAACAAAATCAGCTAATTAATGGGTCCAAAATATCGATTGAAAAATGCATGAATAGAGTAATTCTTAAAAATGTTTTTTTTAAATATCCATTGTTTAGCTTATCTAGAATATGAGTACAATAAACGAATTTATATAGCAGAGAGATTCTTGTTCCTTAAATTTAAATAAATCTTTCCCTAATTCTAAATAATTTCACATTGATATTTTTTTATCATTTCATTCCAACATGCTAAAATGAATTGTTAGAAACATAAAATCCGCCATCTTCTTTTTTGGGACATGTCAGTGTATTGTGACGTTAAAATATTTCATTATTTACCAATGTTTGCCATGACAATCCCAAAGTACATCACGTGACCAAGGATGACCCAGGCCAGACTAAGCACCCGAATTCCATGAAGGCATCCGATGGCACCAGGAGTTGATTTGACACTCAAGACCTTCTCTGTGTTGCGAGGCACTGAGAAAGCCAGAAGAGCTTGCTGCCATCTTGGTTGGGATTCTGGGGATAGGATACGGAATAGGTCGCAAGGTAAATGTAATAGCACAAGATTACAAACCTAGACAATTCATATGCGTAATGTATATGTATATATGATAATATAGACACTAATATTAACCCTCTCCTTATGAACTATAGGAAAGTCGTCACATTTGTTACAATCGACGCGCACTTATTTGCCGGTCTGATAATCTAATTCATTATGGGCTCATTGTTGTAATGAAAATCTCCAAAAATAATAACGCAAAATATTGTCCATTACAACAATGTTAACGATATCACAAGTCTGATCGCATAAAATAAATAAGAATGGGCGCAAAGTCATATGTAGAGTTCAGAGTTTATCCCCGATCGCGAAAATCGGACTTCAGAGTTTTGATCCGCGATCGTGAAATCCTGACTTCAGAGTTGTGATCCGCCGTCGTGAAAATCGGACTCAGAGTGTGATCCGCCGATCGTGAAATCGGATTTCAGAGTTGTGATCCGCCGATCGTGAAAATCGGGACTTCAGAGTTGTGATCCGCCGATCGTGAAAATCGGGACTTCAGAGTTGTGATCCGCCGATCGTGAAAATCGGGACTTCAGAGTTGTGATCCGCCGATCGTGAAAATCGGGACTTCAGAGTTGTGATCCGCCGATCGTGAAAATCGGGACTTCAGAGTTTTGATCCGCCGATCGCGAAAATCGGGACTTCAGAGTTTTGATCCGCCGACCATCGATATTTGTTATAGATATAAGGATTTAATGCAGTGTTGTAGAGGCGTTTTGTTAACAAAATTATTTATAGAATGTTCTTATTCCTTTTGAGTTAACGTTTTTAAAATCTATTTAATGTTTTGTGGAAGCTGGTGGGAAAGGAGAGGGAACTCTGAACTTTGGCCCGTATCAATAAGTGAAATAAATCAATCAATCAACATCAATCGAAACAAAATTGAGTTTAACAGTACAATACACGATGACTGATACACCAGAAAAAGGGAGAGAGAGAGAGAGAGAGAGAGAGAGAACGAGAGAGAGAGAGAGAGAGAGAGAGAGAGGTGGGTGGGAAGGAGGAAGAGGGTGAGAGGAAGAGGGAGATTATTCATGATTTACATATCCTCGCTCACTGTTATGTCATTTAGACCTGAGAATAGGTGGGGGGGAGAGGGGGGGGGGGGAGAGAGAGAGAGAGAGAGATGATATTCTTACCTTTGGCCGGGCAGTTTTTGATATATCTATCAGCATGAATTGGTAGATCATTGGTAGGGGTGCTTTCGATATTAACCTGTTAATAAATAAATACAAAGTAAAAACAATAAGCACAACGAATATAAATAAAGGTTATATTATATGGGTAGTGTTTATCCATACTGAACATTATGCTTGAAACATTTTATAATATTTTTAAAACAGCGTGAAGATAGAAAAGTCAGATTTTTTAACGGTACGGACGGAACAAGGGATCTTGTTAGCCATAACAATTTTCACACAAAGACTACTTTCAATATCAATGTCTGTCTTCAAATAGGGCCAGTAAAGTGTGTACAAATTAAGGCCGTTACATACAAAATGCCGACTCGATCCCTCAGATTTAATTTCGATCATTCAAGTCTATGATTCTATATTATATCGACACGCATAGCTAAAAATAATAAAGCTAATGATTAATGAAACTGCTCAAAACCTCATAGATATACAAGAAATAAACGTTTTGGGTACAAATCCTTTGTCGACATATATGTTTATATGATATAATAATATCGGACACAAACTGTGTAAAGATGATAACAAACAGTCTTGACGTCTTAAACACATATCATAGACAAATACAAGGGGTTAGGAAAATATTGTTGTTTACTTTTCATTGGTTCCAATAGTTAAATGTTATATACTGATTATATTTATTGCAAAGAGATGTCTAGTTTTAAGTAAAACCAACGATTAATGGAAACACATCCTCGAATATTTATCTTAATGGATGCGTTGTTGAGATGTATAATACAAAGCAAGAACCAAATTGAGTAATTCAAAATAGAATTTAAGTAATAAGAAGAATATTTTTGATGTTTCTAGCTTGACATTAGAGGAGTCATGCTAAATGTGTGTATCTGGGCCAAACTCCATTTTGTGTAAGCAGTCAGAAACTTAGTTTATGATGTGATCAAAGAGGTATGGGTTTTTTTTAATACAAAAGGGTCTTGGCCGCAATCCAAGACAGCAGCCATTGTTACAAAGGCAATTGTAATCTCAAAATAAACATCAACATTACCTTACCCATCAAATAAGAAGGAAGAAAATTTAAGAAGCATTTAATTATGTTTTAAACCCAAGTGAAATTACAATGTCCATTTTCAAAAGAAATACGTTTTTAATCAGTTAACTGTCGTACTCTGGAAAGCCATGTATTTAAAAGTTGGCATTAAAAAAAAACAACAACAAAAAACAAAAAAAAACAAACAAACGCGTCCTTCAAATATCGATCAATTTAAATGACTCATTGGCAAAAAACTCTCAAACATAAAACCTCGCAAAGTCCCAGATTTAAGAGGTTTTTTAAAGCCAGGATGAGATTCATTGAAATCGATCGGTTTTTGGTAGACGAGTTTTCTGACTAAATTTTAAATACATGGCTTTCCGGACTACGGCAGTTAACTGGTTAGATTGCCGTAATGCATTATATAAAAAGTCTGACGAACCCCATCTACTTTGTCTTTCCCTTCCACGTCAAAAGAGGTGTCGTGGCTAGAGTCGAGAGCTTCATTACTGTAGCCGTTCACAACATATTTATGTTTGGGTTTTCTCTGGGATATGATGATATCTACTATTGTGCCAGCCACGAGAAGTACTCCGAACAAGGTAAGAATTGTTCTGTAAGATTTTAAAAAAAAAAGAAATATGCTATAGGCCTATCATTAAATAAATAAATATAAAGTGCATATATAGCGCCTTACATCTATAATTATCGTGCTCTCCGGCTCGTTACATATTAGAAACTGACCAAAGCAATAAATATGAATATAGCACCTTCATTTTAAAAAATAAGCGAAACGGAACAACTCAGTCTTCAGACATTTCCTGAAAGCTATTTATAATCACAGGACTGTCCGGGGAGTGAGTAGGATTTTTCAGCAAAAGTGGACTTGGGGTAGTATAAAATTACTCTTCATAAATTCAGGTGTATTCCAAATGGTTGCTAGAGCCTGCAAAGACGCAAAGGTAACCGGATTCAGATTCCAAAATATATAGTGCAAGAATTACTTTTATTTATTCTACCCTTTGAACGAGTTTCCATTCATAATGTCTAATTTTAACGACAGTTGCCAATTAATTGTGTTCTGTCTTGTTTTAGTTAAACAATTGGAGGTTTGACAGTCTAATGTTACTATGTTGTTTATGTACACTTAATACCATTGTGTGATGCTATGTATGGGAGGGCTATTATAATGGTAAGTACTCACATAGCAGCAATAGCTTTTGTATCACTGGTCACGTCCAAATCTTTTGTACACACAGTCTTCATCGGCAAGGAATCTGAACAATAATTATATATAAATAAATATTAATTCATGTACATATTACAAATAACCATAATCACGAAGCCGACCGGAATTAAGACATAAACAGCAATCTCCTTTCGCTTTAAGTTCCTGAAGATTGCGAAACTAAGAAAAAGTCTTGGAGAAGTTGAAGAATATTTTACTAACAGCTTCTGTCCTCAAAATGTTGAGCACCATTATCTCATAGTTTTGTTTTTATATTTTTATAGGTAGATAGATTGCTAAACTGATTACTCACATTTTACAAAAGCTAGAGACAAATCATAGTCCCAACATGACTTTGGCAAACAAACATCCCATTCGACAGGGGGCTGGGTTGGGACCTGTAGATGAGATCCTTTATTATGGTGATGATGATGACGATGATGATGATGATGATGATGATGATGATGATGATGATGATGACTATGATGATGACGATGATGATCCTCATCATCATGATGATCCTCCTCCTCCTCATCAGCATCATCATCATCATAAGATCACGATGATGATGATGGTGGTGGAGGTGGTGGTGGTGGTGGTGGTGGTGGTGGTGGTGGTGGTGGTGGTGGTGGTGGTGGTGGTGGTGGTGGTGGTGGTATTAGTGTTAGTAGTGGTTAACGGTGGTTGTTGTGAAAATAAATAAGAGGAAGACAAGATAATAGGAAGAGTAAAAATTAGGATTTGATGAAAGAATACAAGGAGAGATATGGTGAAAAGGAGAATGACCTGGCCTGCTGTGACCCGTGTTGGATAGGGTTTTAAAATCAGTAACTTGTTTCTGAATGACTCGGTCTTACCAACATGGGTGGAACAATTTGAAATGGAAGAGAAATAAAAAGTCTACAGATATTCCCTTCCAGCTGTCGTCCATCTCCGACAGGATGCGACACATCTTGGCACTCCTTGTAGTTCCCCATAAATTTGAGGTTTCCTCTCATGATACTGTTGCCTGGCTTGGCACTGGCATCCAACACTGGAAGGAGAAGGAGGGTTAGGAGGTTTACGCTTGATGATGATAATATATATGCACGATGATGATGATGATGATGATGA
>NC_088360.1:10906390-10991390 GCF_034508935.2 Berghia stephanieae | reverse complement strand
ATTTTCAATATCAAATTTGTTTGCTGTGTCGAAACGTGAATAAAATTTATTTAAAGTTTCAATTTCGATATCTTCTGATATAATCGTGGGCTTTGGATTATAGTTAACAGCAGTTTTAAGCCCCCGCCACGTGTCCCGTATATCCCCAGAAGAAAAGCATTTTTCAATTTTATTTTTGTACTTGTCTCTACAACTAGATATTACCCTCTTTATCTCTTTTTGTTTTGTTTTCAGATCTTTTTTGTTTCCACTAGTATAGAGAGTTTTCTTTTGGTTCAATAAAAGTTTTAGATCTTTTGTTATCCAAGGCTTGTTGTTAGGATAATATTTTATTTCTTTTTTACAAGACACTAGCTGTTCACAGAATTTTAAATACTCACTCACACAGTCATTCAGCTCATCCACACTATCACATGATTCGATAAAAACATTCCAGTCAGTGCATTCAAAACAACCACGCAAATCTTCACACACACTTCCATTCCAGATCTGTACACTTTTCTTTACTGGTTTTACACGTTTAAAAACAGGGCGGTAGGTGGGGAGTAGCAAGAGCATGCAGTGGTCAGATAAACCTAATGGGGCACGGGGTAAACATTTATAACTATTTTTAATATTACACAGGAATAAATCTAATGTTTTTTTGTCCCTTGTCTCGCAGTCCACGTATTGATGAAGTCCCGGGAGAGTAAAATCGTTACATTGGTTAAAATCGCCAGTGACCATCAATACGGCATCGGGTGACTTAATTTGAATGTCCTGTATTTCTTTCCTCAAAATATTTTTCGCTATGGTGTTGTCTGATGATGGTGGAATGTAGACGTTGATGATGATGACATGAGTATATTCCCGGGGTAGATAATATGGTCGTGACGAAACAGTAATAAATTCAATATAATCGTCACAATACATTTTCTTTATCTGACAGTTATTGGGGTGGCACCATTTGTTGTTAATATATGTGCACACCCCACCCCCAGTTCGTTTATTTACATTAGTCCGATCTCCTCGAAATAGTGAATATTGTTCAATATTAAAACATGATGATGGTATGTGAGGAGATAGCCAAGTCTCTGTTAACGCTATTATGGAGGCTTGACGAAAGTCACTATTAAAACGACACAGTGAAAACAGTTCATCAATTTTGTTTTTCAGTGATCTTACATTACCTGTCACTACACAGGGTAAAAATGGACGAAAAGGCCGTCTGTTAAATTTTGTTTTTATTCCTCCTTTTCTCCCCCTCTTTCTTACTTTAATAAACGATGTGTCAATAGTGGGTGGTGGGGGTGACACGGGTTGGAGGGATCGGAGAGTCTCTGGAGTATAAGTTATCGATAGGCTTATTTTGGCAGCAAAATCACAGGCTAAAACACCATTTATGCTTATAGATATACTAATAAATATAAAAATCAGGAACAATATATACTTCACATCCATTTTGAATAAAAATTAGGCGTTAATTCCGGCGATTGAATGATAAATGAATAAAAATATGTGTAGAAAATAGGTAAACATTCACAACACGTCTGTTGTCGCCGGAAGTCAGCGCCATACCTTATTGAACTTAATAAGGCTATGCTCTCGTCTCTCATTCGTCTTTAGTATCACATTCATCGTGTTTGACAATGGGGGGAAAGGAGAGCATTGATATGGCGCACTATCCGCTAAACGCTATCTGCTCAAAGCGCTTAACATATAGAATGAGACATGACGCCTGTTAGGCGATATATTTTTTCCGACATAGACAACGTTGTTATTGGCCTTTTACACTTGAGTACAGTGGGGGAATTGAGTAAAAAGCTTTTTCTAAGGACTCATCTATTCGTCGCTCAGAGCGATCTTGAACCCTGGACCTTCCGATCCGAAGACGAGACCCATAACACTAGACCTCAAAGCCGCACAAAACCAGAAACGTCCACATCATTTCTGTCTTCGTGAATTAGATTGAAGCTTCTATTCACTTAATTGTTTTCATTTATTTCCTCTATAAACAACATACCTGTAAAGGTGAAAGTTCTACAAGAGGAACGACATTGGCTTTAACACCCGGATGAAGAATACCAAACCTTTGGAGGAATCCAAGAACATTTTGGTTGTCGATGGACAAAGTCTCGGGTGTAACCATAGAAGAGTTTGCTGTGGAGATTAAGAAAGAATTGTTGTTCATCTCAACAATCCAGACAAAGGCAATTAAAAAATCCCTTTATTCATCCCATGGGGGAAATTTGTCTCTAGGGTCTATTCCAAGGGAAGACTGGAATAACCCAGGCGTCAGCAAATTGAGCTAGGGCGAGGTTATTTGCTCAAGGCCACACAGCGCAGTGGCGGGTGATAGAACTCGGTGCCTTTCGGGTACGAAGCAAAGATCGTACGGCTGAGCCACGCTGCCCCAATAATTGATAACTCAATAATTCAAACAGAAGAGTTTATGTATTTTCTTGGGTTTATGTTTTTAATTACAAAAGATCGTGGCGATATCACATTATAGCAGGACAAAGCGGACACTCATTACACACTGGTCGAATAATAAATATGGCAGTCGATGAGTTGTAGGACTAAATCGAATACATCCACATTAGTTATAACGTTTCTAAAAGCTTAAAGCTTTTTCGGGTTTGACGTGGAAAAGTAGAAAGTAAGTTGTTTGTTTATGACAGGAATCAATAAAATAAACACATTTTGTCTTTATTTAACGCATGTTTTGATCTCCTTTTTTATAATCTCATCACTGTGGCAAATGAGGGAACAGACTCTGGTGTAATATCAAGATCTGAAAAAGTCTGGATGAAAAAGGTGGAACAAAGTAAAAAAGCAAAATACAAAACAAATAATATCATAAACTGGTTCTCTAACTTAGGCCAAGAAGCCGGAAGACAATTTAAAAAAATTGAAATTTCTATTTAAAATGTCCACTCTTTCAATCTCTAAAGGAAACGTTTACAATCAAATCTCATAAAGATGTATTTCTTATAGTTTCTGTCCAATATTACAACAAATAGAATCAAACCGAATGTGTAGTATTTTATATTGGACGTGTTTTTACAAGGTGTGAAGCTACCGACGTTGAAGATATCCTGTTTCTAGTGTCCACCTTTCAAACAAAAATAAAAAATTAAGCTCTTCCGCCACAATATCATGACATATCTTCGCCTGGTCATTCCACAAAGGAATATAGATAATTCTTCCAGCAAGATGTCTGAGTCAACAGGAATCACCCATGATGTCCAAGTGGGCAAATTGGGGATAAGTAATCTTGCCTTGCCCAAGGGAAAAAACGAAAGTGTCTGAATTGGAGCTTGAACCCAGAACCTTCCGGGTCAAAGTGCAATGCCTTAACCACTCGGCCACTTCGCCCCCCATTTCGACTTTCAAGCGTCTGGTTAAAATCAATGTCTTCAAATAACTACTATCTCGTATTTACTTGCTATGAATGAATTCCGGATTCTAAAATATTATAGTAAACAGGACACAATAAATTACGTCGTCCTACATTCTAAAAGATAACATTAGATACCAAGTATGTCCGTTTTAGGCAACATACAGTGGCAAACTTTGGACCCATATTTTCATGAGATTGCGACCCATGTTTTAAGCTGTTGAACGAATTCTTATCAGGACGACACCGATTAATAATATTACTATGAAATATGCAAACATCTCGATTTTTACACCGTAAAATGTAATCAGATTGTGGGAAATGTTCATGTTTTGGGAATATGGACGATCTGACTGCCCAGTTCTAAATTAGTCTTCCGGTACCAAGAACCAAGAAAATAGAATCGAATTTCATTTTTCAGGATTGAATTCTGGCAAATCCAACACGTTAATAAAATGGCCACTCGTAAAAAAGACATTTATTTTAAAAAATGCTACATGCAATACACAGTGCGCACTTAAGAGATAACACTAACCTTGGGATTGTCCATAGCAGCTAACACAAAGAAATATGAGAATTCCACCGGTCACTGCTCCCTTGATGGTCATAATGATAGTTAGATTTCCCCGATCTGTTATAATAATAATAATAATAATAATAATAATAATAATAATAATAATAATAATAAAATAATAATATAATAATAATAATAATAATAATAATAATAATAATAATAATGTTAAAAATAATAAAATAATATTAATAATAATAATAAAAATAATAATAATAATAATAATAATAATAATAATAATAATAATAATAATAAGAAAAGAAGAAGAAGAAGAAGAAGAAGAAGAAGAAAGAAGAAGAAGAAGAAGAAGAAGAAGAAGAAGAAGAAGAAGAAGAAGAAAAAGAAGAAGAAGAAGAAGAAGAAAAAGAAGGAGAAGATGAAGAAGAAGAAGAAGAAGAAGAAGAAGAAGAAGAAGAAGAAGAAGAAGAAGAAGAAGAAGAAGAAGAAGAAGAAGAAGAAGAATGATAATAATAACAATTATGATGATGATGATGATGATGATGATGATGATGATGATGATGATGATGATGATGATGATGATGATGATGATGATGATGATGATGATGATGATGATGATGATGATGATGATGATGATGATGATGATGATGATACTAATTATAACAAATTTTAACTTTTATCAAATAACGATGACAGTAATAAAATTAAACACCAAGCAACAGTGAGGCAACATCATCTTCCAAAAACCAATTATTAAAAGTTTTATCAATGAGTACTTCAAGGTCCAGACCACTGTTTGACAACACACAGTGTGATATGTTGATATTAACCAGTTGACTGTTCTACTCTCGGAATTTTAAAAAGTTGACCAGAAAACCCGTCTTTCAAATTATATCGACCGATTCAAATTACCCTCACCGTGGCATACTCTCAACTCTCAAACCTGGAACTTCGCTATAAACCATTAAAGAATTGGACGGAAGTGTGAAAATTTTCCAAACACCCCACATGACTATAGAGGGATTATATTCGTCAATGTGCAGATCATAAAACAAATGTCATACTACTACATCAATCGAGATTTTTTCTGACCCCCCCCCCCCTCCCAATCCAACCAGCAGTGATTTGGGAGCTGGGACTGTTATATGGCGGAAAGTACTTTGCGTGAGACTAGCGTCCTATCAAAAGGGTGGCAAGGAATTACTATTGTCCGTTTCATGCTATAGAAACCGGGATAAACTCAGGCTCCACGGGCCAAAATGGCTCTGAAGGATAAGTTTTAAAATATTTTTATGCTACTAAACCACAAATATGCATTTTCGTGCTCGGATGTCAGAATTGTATGTTTGAAACTGATGCCATCGATCACTTCCAGAGGTCATTGGAGTTTTTTGTTATTTTTATTCAAACCTTTTTACATCTCATGCGGCCAATAGCAGATCTCTATCCAGAGCAAGTATTCAGTAGCCTGATATTACGTGCTGACGTTAATAATTCAAATCATTACAGTTATTGACAATATACCGAGCAACCCTTACCCAGTAGAATGTACTTTGAATGTTCAAAACACCAGGTCGTCTCTGTAGAAACCTTACCAAGCACCGAGTTAATAAGACATTATCTTTGCATGACGTGATAAAATTGTCTGTACACAGTTGTGTAAATAGCTGGTACCGTAATAAGTAAATATTTTAGAAACAATAAATTTGCCAATTTAACGTCTTTAGTTAGTTCTCGTTTATGCCATGTGCGGATAATAATAATAATAATAATAATAATAATAATAATAATAATAATAATAATAATAATAATAATAATAATAATAATAATAATAATAATAATAGTAATATTAATAATAATACTAAAATAATAATGATGATGATAATAATAATAATGGCAATAATAATAATAATAATAATAATAATAATAATAATAATAATAATAATAATAATAATTTCTTGCAGTAGTAGTAGATAGTAGTATAGTAGTAGTAGTATAGATAGTAGTAGTAGTAGTAGTAGTAGTTATGATAATAATAATAATAATAATAATAATAATAATAATAATAATAATAATAATAATAATAATAATAATAATAATATAATAATAATAATAATAATAATAATAATAATGACAATTAATTTGCAAGAAAAAAGTATACCAAAACAATTGAGATATTCATGAATGATACGTAGACTATAATCTTGCTTACATTACATTTGAAATCAATTTGAGATATCTAATCTATCGCCATATTCTGTTTAAAAAGCTCGCAATAACAATGTTTTTATTAAGAGCATAAAACCTCATTTCACATACCTGCCACTTATGTGGAAAAAATGAACAATCACAACCAAAATGCCTTTATATACTAGATAGTAGATATAAAATCCAGAGGATTGTCTTTCGCAAGAGAAACGAAATGCCCTCTCGCTGACAAGTGGCACTTGACAAACACACTTATACGGACACACACATACACTCTATATCCCATACACACACTCCATCACACACACACACACACTTACACACACACAAACACACACACACACACACAAAATATAAGGAGACACGTCTTGATTACGCATGGGACTTCCCATTTTCTTAATTGTATTTCGTCAGTCCTTACGTTATATCTTTCCAGGATATGACCATCAAGCTTGACCTAGAAGATAATTTCAAAATCGTTTTTCGTGATAATCTGTTATTTTCACAAACTTGAGCTCGAGCATTTCTTTAAAGCGCAATATTCACTAAACATGCTCAAAGCGCTTTACAAAGGGTCCCTGACCAACAGCAACACGTAACATATAGAACGAGACATGACGCTGTGAGGCGATAATACCATTTTTTCCCCGACAGACAACGCTGTTAATGGCCAGGTGAAGACAGTTATCTCAAGTGAACCAGTTTAAACTATCTTTTTTAAAATGTGGCAGACATATTTTTGGGGATGATAATGACTTAATTTTTCGACCTGTTTTGTCTGGCACTAGGTGCACATTTTAGCAGGTCTGATAGCCGAATGCAATTTAGGGTCTGTTTAAACAGGGGCCGAGTTCCATCCGAACGGAAGTCGCTATACATCTGTAAGGCACTGTTTTGTACACACCTTTCAGATATTTACCCATTTTCAATGTACTTTGGAGAGAAAGAAGCTTGATATCTATCATAATACAGTCTGCATTAAAATTGTACGGGACCCAATCAAACAGGTGACTGATTCCAGTCCCACTGCAGCCATTTTGGTTTTGTTTCCTTGGTCAAGATGATCAATTCGTTCACTTAACTTTGTCCTTACCGATGTTTTTCAGTATTTTCCCAAAATGCCCAGCATAAAAATTGATTTTTTAAAACTCAAACAAGCTCTCTACAAAACAACAATTGATCACCAGTTTGCAGTGTTCCATAAAATTGTGGAAAAAATTATATAACACTGTCAGTCGAGGCAAACAGATAAATGCAAGGGGGAGTGGGGGGGGGGGGGGTCATCACAAAAAATTAGCAACCACGACCCATATTTTAAGAAGTAGTTCTTCAGAGTTTATACTTGTTCTAATGCGTTAAATGGATAGAAAAATTGCTTACTATCCTTTTGGAGAAGTCGCGAGTCTATTGCAAATACTTTCCGCCAGATCTAACAGATATAGTTACCAAATCAATGCTGGGTGGACAAGGGAGAAAGAGAAGGGGGGGGGGGGGTCAGGAAAAGAAATCTCGACTGCGTCTGGGATTGGACCTTGTGCCTTTGCGTATATGAATCGAATGATCTTCTAACACATTTGCACAGTTACCGGGACATAATAAATGGAGAAAAAGTCAGAAGCAAAATGTGAACCATTTTTTTTTCTATTCCAAAAACAAGAGGGGGTGATTCTTGTTCTGATACTCTCGAACTCTGGATGGTTGGGCTTTATTTTAGGGGGTGGTGGAAGGGGACGGGGGGGGGGGCTGTGAACAGGGAGGGAGTGACTTTTTTTTCCTTGTACAGTCTCTTCTTCATTAAAAGACATTTTATCGTAATTCTGATCCCGCACCAGTATTTGCTTCCCCTTTCACACGCTGTCTTCCAGGTATTCAAAACGATCAAGTGGAGGCGCAAGGGACAGGATGTCCGTAATCGTTGGTTTGGTCCGATGTGCACTCATTTGCAGGTCTGATAACCGAAATCGTTATGAGCTCGTTGCTGTTATGGATATACTCTCGAACCGACGGGGTGGGGTGGGGGGGGGGGGAGGTTGTGGAGAGGGAGGAGGTGACTTTTTTCCTTGTATAGTTTTTTCCTCAATAAAGGATATGCCATCGTACTTCTGTTCCTGCACCAGTATTTGCTTCCACTTTCACATGCTGTCTTGCAGGTATTCAAACGATCAAGTGTGTTGTGGGTAGGTGGAAGGGACAGGGTGCCCGTAATCGTTGGTTTGGTCCGACGTGCACTTATTCGCAGGTCTGATAACTGAAATCGTTATGAGCTCATTGTTGTAATGGAAATACTCCCCAACCAACAAAACCATAACCCATTACAATATTACTATTTTTACCGTTACCACTGAGCCACCCTGCCCCCTAAGAGAGGGGGACTGTTATAATGCCAAATAAGCCCGTAATTACGTCCAGTTGTCAGGCCTGCTAAGAAACACCCCTAAATCGGCCACCAATAGTGAATATTTTAAATCTACTCTTTCGGCTCTTAGGTCTTAGGGAGTGAAATTAAAGCTTTATTTTTCGGAGAAATCTAGACGTCTTCAGAATATAGATAGTATGCACTTAGCTAAGAAGCTCACAACATTGCCATCCGGAAGTCTCACGGACCAAAATACTCTGTGTAACCATGAATTTCTATAGTCTGGATAATACAGTTTAGTGAGAATTACTCATAAATGCGGATGGCGAAAAACAATAACAAAGACCAGAGTTACGTCAACTTCATTCTATCCATATGCTCATCATTGAGATCGAGTTGAAGTAACAGATAGAGAAACAGAATGTGTGCACATTGGTTTGATCACATCAAAGGATATTTCACTGTATTTGTAATCCATCGCATCAATGTAATTTCACATCGGAATGAACTTCACGAGAATTGAGCGAAAATAGGGTTAGACCATAATATTATAAATGTCCCCTTTTTTCTATTTGTAGTTGACGAGGTTACCGGATAGTTCTTGAGCCATTATGTCTGACACAGTTTTCTAGGTCTTTTTCTTTTATGTATGTATGTATCTGTTCCTTCATAATAAAAGACTATGTGATCAAATAGTATCACACTCGCCTTCGCTTTGGATCAGAAGATCCAGAGTTCGAGCCCACTCTGAGCGGTGTACAGTTGAGTCCTTGGAATAGGCTCTTTAATCATATTCTCTCACCCTACTCATGAGTAAAATGAGCACATGACCGTAAACAGCGTTGTCTCTGTCCAACTAAAAGGCGTCATGTCTTGTCCTACATGTTAAGTGTTGCTTTTGGCTAGTGACATTTTGTACAGCGCTTTGAGCTCGGTTATTACAAAGGCTCGAGTTATAAATTTATGTATATGTATATAAATATTATATATATATATATATATATATATATATATATGTATCTGTCTATTCATCTACGTATATATATATATATATATATATATATATATATATATATATATATATATATATATATATAGATTGTTTGTGTTTAACATTTGTTACTTATCTTTCCTATTGCGTTTAAGATAAGAAAATACTCTTGTAATTTGACAATCTGACACTTAACCAGTTATCTGCCGTAGACTGGAAAAACTCGTATTTAAAAATTTGGCCAGAAAACTCGTCCTTCAAATATCGCATCTCGATATATGTCAATGGCTCTCATCTTGGCAAAAACTCTCATGATCCCAAGTTTGAGAATTTTTTCCAATAGGAGGTTCACTTAGATCGGTCGATATTTGAAGGACGAGTTTTATGGCCAAATTTTTTTAATGCAAATTTGTTTTGTATTTTTCTAGAGTACGACAGTTAACTGCTTAACTATAATCCTATTTTCCTCTTATCATGTAAAGGTATGTCGTATAACGTACTTCACTTACAAACAAAATATCTGAACGGAGAAGACATTATTGTACTTCAACCCATGCCACTCAAGTTCGAGCCTCTGCTGTCGACATCTCATTTCTTCCTTGAACAATGAAATAAGCCCCAATTGCCCACTTTTCGGCGTCTGTTTGTTTGTTTTAAAGGATTTTACGGCGTTTGCAACAATTTTAGATAATTTCAGCACCAGAAAAAGGAGGAAAATAGGATTATAAAAAAAGAATCTAGATTACTATTAAAATCATTTGAGGAAAATTAAGCGGGGGAGGGGGTGGGGTTCACATATTAATTATAAAACAGAGGTAAATTCCAAGAACAATTGTTTTGGGGATGGGGGGGGGGGGGGGTCTTCAGTACACTCCGACATAATTCCACTTTGACATGGGATGTCATAATTTATTATATATTGGATTCTAGTATTGAATTTGTTTTCAAGTCACAAGACGATAAAAAAAAATTAAAATAAAGTGCGAAGTTGCATCGATCCCGGATCTTTGATGAATGACACATCAGTATATTGACATTGAAAAAACGTCAATGTATTGACATTGACAAAACACATTCTGTTTCTTTTTGGTCAGAGAATGAATACTTTATATTGTTATATCCATCAATTATGATGACCCCGATATAGCTAAAATAAAGGGCATTTAGACAGTTTGGAAAATCGGGATCATTTTAAAGTATTATATCGTCTTTTACTTGAATGTAAGCATAAATTGTAATAACATTTTGGCTAAAATGAATTTATGCATGCGTTAAGGAGTGTAGATTTTGTCTCTTTAACTTAAAAAAGTAGTCATTCCGAGCCAATAGGCCAATATACCCGAGTATATCCCGGTTTTTATCGCGTGAAATGGGCAATAGCAATTGCTTGCTTTCCTTCGATAGGACGCTACTGGACAGAGGGGTCAGAAAAAATCGATCTCGTTCCCTTTGCATCAGAAGCGAGAGCTCAACCAACTGAGCTATATCAGGACCCCCTTAGATGTTAATAACACCTGATTTGTTTGCTTTCTGACACAATGCTGGTCGAATAAGTCACTATGAACTAAATGTGCAGCTTTATTGCTTTGTCGTATGGCCGGTTGGTACCGGGTTCGAGACTCACTACTAATCACGCTAAGATGAATCCTTTGAAATTATCTTTACTCACATTCTCTCACCTTACTCAAATGTAAAATAAGTACCTGGTCGTTAAAAGCGTTGTCTCTATGGCTGGGGACTCCTTCTCGTTGTGCAGGTTTTGTGGGTATATATACCTTACCTTACCTTACCGGAGTTCCGTCTCCCTACAGAGGTTGAATGTCATGGAACGCCATTCTTCACACTCAAAGACAATTACCGAGCAGTCGATTGTCCATTTGCCAGTTGTTGCCTCCATATTTCCTATCCATGACTTCTTGGTTTGCCCCTTGCCTTTCTACCAGCTACTTTTCCCTCTAGCACTAATTTTTGGATGGTGTTGTGCCATATAGATATATAGATGTTCAAATTTTCCCTTATTATTTTTATCTAGTCAAATTGAAAACAAACTACGTTTTGTCAGCACAGCTGAGCTATAATTTGTATTGAATTACTCACTCCTCGGATAACACGTTTTCCCGGAGCTTAGCATTCCGGTTTGGAGTTTTGTAAGAAGAAATGGCTATCACGTAAAGTGAAAATAGGATATAAATGATTTAACATAGAAACGTTCAGCACACCTTGATGAGATTGCACCGTCCTGATAAATACGTGTCCATTGGAATGCAAATTTCAAATAAATATTAAAGGATATTCTGGTTTTCAAACGTTACTTGTCAGTCAAACAAAAAATTACAGCAAATATCCGGGGTACATGTACTCATGTAAATATAAACAACAACAAAACTTGAGTTTTTATATCGTACAATACCCACTAAATGTGCTAAAAAGGATTTACAAGGGTCGCATGCGACGTATACTTATTTTCAGGTCTGATAACCCGATATATTATGGACTCATTGCTGTAATGGAAATACTCTCAAAACAATGCAAAATATTTTCCAATACACTGAATATTAAATCAAGCCTATATAATTGTGTTTGGTTATCAGACCTGCAACTGTTTATACCATGGTCCAAAGCCAATAACGACACTTTACATGTGGGATATGAAACCTGCAAGGCGGTATCTATATCAATTTTGTTTCTTTCAGGGACATCTTTAACACCTGAGTACGATGATTGAGTAAAGAGTCTTTCCGTGGACGCATCTTTGCAGGACGGGAATCAAACCAGGGGCCTATAGGTCCTAAAACAGGATGCATACCACATGATCACAGAGCCGCGCAACACAAAAGAATCGATTTTACACGGCTGCTCAGATTGAAATGACTAGAGTTCGAATCTCACGTTTCTAAAAGTCTTTATAATTAGGCACACAAACACGCACCTCTCTCTCTCTCTCTCTCTCTCTCTCTCTCTCTCTCTTTCGCTCTCTCTCTCTCTTTCTCTCTCTCTCTCTCTCTCTCTCTCTCTCTCTCTCTCTCTCTCTCTCTTGGCAAGTGCTAGGTGTCACTGTGTATAAAAATAAGAGTTGTGCTCTGTGGGGTAAATTTTATCGCCAATGTTATCACAATACACAGCATAAATCAGTGGCTTAGCCTTCTTCACAATTGGCATTTATTACACTAAAGCTTCATTTTATATTTTACATATTGATATTAATGATAATAATAATAATAATAATAATAATAATAATAATAATAATAATAATAATAATAATAATAATAAAATAATAATAATAATAATACCAGGGATAATAATGAATACTACTACTACTACTACTACTACTACTACTACTACTACTACTACTACTACTACTACTACTACTACTAAATAATATTTATTATTATTATATATTTTATTATTATATTATTATTATTATTATTATTATATTATTATTATTATTATTATTATTTATATATTATTATTTTTATTATTATTATTATTATTATTATTATTATTATTATTATTATTATTATTATTATTTTATTATTATCATTATTATTTATTATTATATATTATTATTATTATTATTATTATTATTATTATTATTATTATTATCATCATCATTATTATTATTATTATTAATTACCTTTATTATTATATTATTATTATTATTATTATTATTTATTTATTAATCATTATCATTATTATTATTATTATCATTATTATTATTATTATTATTATTATTATTATTATTATTATTATTATTATTATTATTATTATTATTACCTTTATTATTATTATTATTATTCAAAACGTGAAACGAGATTTTTCGCCAATTTTGATATAGAAAAAGTAAAAGAGAATCTTTATCCAAGGGCCATCTTCTCAAGACTAATTGCAGGTGACTCCACTGTGATCGTCAGGAAATAACCTACAACATAGGTCATGCCATAGTACCCGATGAAGGTGTAGGCCTGAAAAGTAAAGGGGAGGGGGGGTGGGGACGACATTAAAATGATAAAATTTGACCCAGTTCGCTAAAATTTGATTTTTATGGGATGTTGTCATGTGATCATTTGTCTGTATACAAATTAGCAGGAAAACTTCATCTTGTTTTTCTTAAAACTCAAAATAACGTATTTTGGGACTCATGGTATGGTTAAATCCATGCCCATTTTTAGCTTCAGTGGAAAGGAATGACTGAGTTCGTGAAAGAGTTTCAAATAGTCTTTATAACTAAATAAAGACAAAAATATATCAATGAAAAGTAAAACTCTCCTCTCTCTCTCTCTCTCTCTCTCTCTCTCTCTCTCTCTCTCTCTCTCTCTTCAACAACCAATCACATTGTTCTTATTTATGTCATGTTGTCACAATCCAATCAGAGAGGAGAGTTTTTTCCCTAAACTAGTTTACTTTGACTTTTAAATGCGTTTGTCTCAAAACTACAATTTTCGTCACTAAAAACCTAACTCCTCCCTCAATTTTAACCTAACTTCTTCAAACTTTTACAAATGAGTGTTATACAAATACGCAGGTCCTCTAGAAGCCAGATTAAAAAAAAATATTATATGAGTAATGTGCAACTATTTACTCATTCTTACAAGGTGTGTGTCCAGTCTCCAGAAAGGTAGTTGTACATTTCCAATGAGATTGGAGCCAGATGTTTTGACAACGCACTTTTGTTCCCCATCGTCATTAGCCCTGATATGCGTCTTTGTGGCCATGAGGTATAACACTTGCCTTCGGATCGGAAGGTCTTGGGTTCGGGCTCCGCTCTGAGCAGCGCATAGCTGAGTCCTTGGGAAAGGCTCTTAACTCACATTCTCTGACCGTAGTCAAGTGTAAAATGAATACCTGGTAATTAACATCGCCAAACAGGCGCCATGTCTCGTCCAACATGTTACGTGTTGCTGTAGCGCCAATGTCCCTTTGTAAAGCTCTGTGAGCACATTTAGTGGATATTGCTCTGTACAAAATCTGAAATAAAATCTCAAGATAGTATCTATAATGGCGTACTCTGACTAAACAAAGTCTGTTCTTTTATTTTGGACAGAAAACTTTAGTACATTTATATTTCTAATATCAATCAAATTAGACGACCCACAACCTTCTCCTTACCACCTACAGCAAAATCGTCACATTTGCTACAACACAATATACATTTTTCTTATTCAGATTTATTTCGTACATCACAAGCTTTGAAGAATGATCTTTATTTGATTAATAAGAACATAAAGTTGTTTTGTAGAGAGCTTGTTTGAGTTTTTTTAAATCAATTTTTCTGCTGGGTAAGCCTTTTTTGGGAAAATACGGAAAAGGATCGGTAAGGAGAGAGTTAATTTATGACAGAAGATTCAATTCTGACAACTGCAGGTTTGAACATTATAAAAAAGTTCTTGGTCATTTAATCCATCGGTACTTGAAGATTTGGTAGGGCACTCGCTGCATTCGCAAAGGGACTGAGATCGGTCCCAGGATAAATTCTGTCCACTCAGCATTGATTGGGAATCAAATTAAGAAATCAAGTAGTGTTACACTTCCAATGAGATTGGAACCTGACATCGCACTTTTGTTCTCTATCGGTGGACATGCGGTGAAGAACTGTACAAGTGTGTATCGACTGATTTATTTTTGGGATGCTTTTTTCTTGTCGTTTTCTTTCTTGCTTTGTCTGGCACCTTTCATACACACTTGTTCAGTTCTTTATTGATTAGATAGCTGGGTTTGTGAGATCTATGGAAGTGCGTTTCTAAGACTAGCGCCCTAGCCAAACGGTTGCAAGCAATTGTTATTGTCCGTTTCATGCTATAGAAACTGAGCTGAATGGCTCTGAAGGACTGCTTTATCATATTTTATATTATTTCATGATATTATAGAGATTCTCACCACATCTGTAATGGTCAAGAGGCCCATGTATTCTGGCTTTAATGACTCAAAATATAGAATGGTTGCGTGGACAAGATAAGCCGAGTAGCTGAGTCTAGACAAAGGTAGCCACCCCTCCCAGGACAAGATGGCGTTGATATACCCTGTAATAGTCAGGGTTGGATGAATGAAGAAGACGGCATTTTAATATATAGAAGTAGTAGTAGTAGTAGTAGTAGTAGTAGTAGTAGTAGTAGTAGTAGTAGTAGTAGTAGTAGTAGTAGTAGTAGTAGTAGTAGTAGTATTGTGCTGATGATGATGATGATGATGATGATGATGATGATGATGATGATGATGATGATGATGATGATGATGATGATGATGATGATGATGATAAACATAAATTGATTGTACTTACCACCATATCCTGTGGCACAGGCAAACAGAACCCATGACACAGCAAGAGCCCAGATTGGCCTGGAGAAAGTCTCATAGAAAACCCTTTCAGCCTTAGGCCATGCGTGATTTGGTATATTTTTAATATTGGTGTGTAGCACAAGAGTCAGGAATACGATGGCTGCAGAAGAAATGATCCACCCCAGAAAGAGAACATACTAGGGATAGATTGAGTAATAATGATACATAAAATGTGTGTAAATTTGTGACCACAGCTTCAAAAGACTATTATATCGGTGTTAACTCAATGCTTAAAATCCCATTTCAAGATTAAAATAACAATGTGAAATTGAATGTAAGCTTCGATTTAATCTAAAAAACAGATCAAATTAACGTTTCGGGTTTCCCCTTTATCAACAAAATAGGATGAATGAAATACGAGAGATGAAAGAGATAATGTGGTAGTGGCGTTGTCAAGATAAATAAACAAAACATCGATGCCCATGTTTACTTTTCATTAATCATTATTTCCTAAATTGATCAACCTACATGAAAATCTAAAAATGTCTCCACCTGGTCTATGAAAAAAACACACGATTATCATATTATATAAAGATATTAAAGATATGATGTTGGTGAAGCTTTGGAAGCATCACCGTCATTGGGGAAAAAACGAGCATACAGGCAAACTATCAAAACATTGAACACTCAGAATAACAACAAATTTGATAGAAAAAATGTGTCCTATTAGAAAACACCTATCTTAGCCTTTCGGGTATTTAACCTGCCAGCATTGTTGTGGGGGAACACTAAAACAAGATGAGTTCTGGGATGATAAAACTCTTATATCCCAGATTTCTTTGTTGAACTCTTGACTTTGAGGCATTTTAATTAATTTGGAAATAATCCTGATTTATCGATATATTTTGAAATAAGCATACCCTCTTCAAGTTTTTAGAAAAGAGTTATTGTTTGTGCGGCTATGTGGTCTAGTGGTATGACACTCGCTTTCGAATCGGAAGGTCCTGGGTTCAAGCCACGCTCGGACTATAGTTGAGTCCTTGGAGAAGGCTCTTTACTCACATTCTCTCACCGTACTCAGGTGAAAAACGAGTACCTGGTCGTTAACAGTATTGTCTCCGTCCGAAAAAAAATGTAATATCGCCTAACAAGCGTCATGTCCCGTCCTACATGTTAAATGTTGCTGTTGGCCAGGGACCCGTTGTAAATCGCTTTGAGCACGTTCAGTGGATATTGCGCTATTTAAAACAGTTCAATTTATTGTCTCTGTATTGTCATAGGACGGGCCTAGAACCAGGACTTACCTTGTTCATCCTGACTTTACATTTGGTTTTCCAGAGCATCCATCCGAGCATGAGACCAATAGCGTAGGGACCAACTCTGGTGTACGGCTTGAAGTAGATGTGATCGTTGTAGACTACAACGTCTCTAAAACCAAAAATTACAGGGGAGAAAAAGAAACTTCAAGATATTCAAATTTTATCTTTAAAAAAATATATATATTAAAAAAAAAAACAACTGGCGACCTTTATAAGAAATTTGATTTCAAAGCCATGTTATTATTATTATTATTATTTATTCATCAATTATCATTATTATTATTATTATTATTATTATTATATTTATTATATATTATTATTATTATTATTATTATTGTTATTATTATTATCATTTTCATTATTATTATTGTTATCATTATTATATAAATGGTGTTGAAATACATTTAATTGAGTAACATTGAGATCCATTCTAAAATGTTTATCTTGGATACGCACCTTGACAGTACGGTATACCGGGTCTGACCACGTCAGTCGGTTTACTTGAATAAGAAGTAGAGCATATCACACAAAATTTGCTCACAAAATACATAAATGTCATTTGTGGAATATAAATAATGACGACAATGATAATTATGATAGTAACAGTGATAAGGTCACGTGATTGTAAATGAAAGAGATTCCAATATGGTTGAAAAAGGCATGAATTCTGATAATTTAAAGAAAAGCTGAGATGTTCTATTCACTGTGGAGAAGAATATCTTGTCTTTAACAAATATATCAAAGCTCAATAATATAAAAAAGGAACATTAAAATTTGTAACTGAAGCATGAAGCTCGATTTTATTTTCAATTAGAATAATAGGATGTGCTTGAAAGGGTGATGATGATGTTGATGATGATGATGATGATGATGATGATGATGATGATGATGATGATGATGATGGTGATAATTAAAGGTAAACATTAACCTTTTATAGACAGTTACTGATTATATTGCAATCTGCTCTCGTGGTGAAAAGGGTATTAAGATAAAGGTCAGATTAAACAAAAATAAAATCCATTCTATAAATAGTAAATCCAGGTTTAAAATTTAAAATCTCAAAATATTATTAGGAGAAAAGCCGGACATATCTGAATATTCAAAGTACTCTGGCTTAATCTTTAAATCTAAACGAAATAATAAATGAAGATATGTAAAGCGGCTATGTGGTCTAGGTATGGCACTCACATTCGGATAGGAAGGTCCTGGGTTCGAACTTCGCTCGGCGCAAAGTTGAGTCCTTGGAGAAGGCTCTCTCACCGTACTCATGTGTAAAATGAGTACCTGGCCGTTAACAGCGTTATCTCTGTCCGAAAAAATGTAATATCTCCAAAAAGGCGTCATGTCCCGTCCTACATGTTAAATGTTGCTGTTGGCAAAAGGACCCCTTGTAAAGCGCTTTAAGCACGTTTAGTGGATATTACGCTATAAAAGCTCAATTTGTTTAAAGCGTCAATGAATAACAGACACCAAATGACTTCTCGAAGTGCAAGGTTTGAGAGTTTTGGCACGATGTGGGACATTCAAATCGATCGGTATTTGAAGGCCAAATTTCTGGCCAAATACATAAAAATGGGTTTTTCAAGAGTACGGCCGGCAGACGGCATCTTGATAGAAATCTGAAAAAAAAACGTGATTATATCAAGGAGGAGGTAAAATGAATATAATGATTAAATACACAAAACATTGTAGAGTCATTTTCTAGGGGGAACGGGGTTGGGGTTCCTGAGAATAATTCATTTGGTCCGATTTTCTTACATTAATTCTGTTAAAAAGTAAAGTCGAACAGTCAACAAACATTTGTCTTCTGTTATTTGTTAAAGCTTAAGATTTCTTGATACATATTTGTTTTCAAACATACTTGAAAAAGTCGGCGTTGTACTTTATCTGCAATGTCATATTCGATACCAGATGCACACAGAGAAAGACTAGAGCCATTATAAAACCGACTGCCTTTTTCCTGAAATAAACAAAAAGTCAGGGTTGCCAATTCATGATTTGTTTGAACTGAAATCTTGCTGTGATACCCAAATACAATTAAATACTAAGAGCAAATACTATAATATAACATTGTCTACCTATTGCCAAATTTTATAGAACTTAAAAAGTACGTTAAATAGTCTGTGATAAAGCTCTGTAGGTCATATAAGAACGATTCCATTTTTTAATACATTTGGGAAGTACATGATTCCATGCTAAACAAAATTCTTACCCATAGAGCCATGGGATGAGAATCAGTGGAGCTATAATGTAGAACTGCATGTCACAGGCCAGGTACCAAGAAACGGTAACGCACTGTAAAAGAAAACGAGAATGTATAATATTATAATATACTAGCATAACTGGTTTCACTGGGACACTGTTCTCTCAGTGGCACAGAAGGTGACCTTTTACAAACTATTGAAGTACGTTATGATAGATGGAGAAGTGCAGTACTCCTCAAGAACAACATTGGACATTTATTTAATTCAACATTCGGAGTCACATAATGGTGCCTACTCTGCCGTACTCTGGAAAACACCATATAGTTAAAAGTTTGGCCAGAAAATTCGTCCTTCAAATATCGATCGATTTAAATCACCCTCATCTTAGAAAAAAAAAATTTCGCGAAGTCCCAGGTTTGAGAGTTTTTTGCCAAGCTGAGGGTCATTTAAATCGATCGATATTTGAAGGACGAGTTTTCTAGCTAAATTTTTTGATATGGAGTTTTCCAGAGTACGGCAGTACTGTCCTCAATCCTTTTCAATCGTTCCTGGAGACCATCCTCAATGACACATTATAAGACTTTCAGTACACGATATTTATAGAATAAAAATTTGTTGACGATGACGACATTAGCTTTCTAGTAGGCAGTAACCAAGAACTGCAAGACCCCACAAACAGATTGACAAAGATAGCAGAAGCGCACGGAATCGATATGAGTAAAGACAATAAGAAGACGTTAGTAAAATCACAAATGACCAGATTACGCATAATGATGGGCGATAGAAAAATCCAAGGTATCCCTGACTAACAGCAACACGTAACATGTAGAACGAAACATGACGCCAGTCCGGCGATATTCCATTTGTTTTTCGGACACAGACAGTGCTAAGGCGAGGTGACTTGATCAAGGCCACACAGCACAGCGGCGGGCGATCGAACTCGTTACCTTTCGGCTACGAAGAAAAGACCGTACCGTTGATCCACGCTGCCCCATATGCCATTTTAAAGTTATCTCTCTGATTTCGCCTTCAAACTTCGCCTTAGGCCAATAAAATACTTTTAGAGTTTTGTGGAAGTTATTTATGTACATGAGATTTTTCCACCAAATGTCTCGACATTCATGGCCATGGATCTATTTAAATTCGTTGTTTTTACATCGCTTTGACACTCACTCGCAAACTCGTGGTGTTAAATAGCGGACTAAAAATAACTCATTTAATAAATTCAAATCACTATATCTATAGAAGATAAAAGTGAAAAGAAAAAGGACTCCTTGTGTACTGTCAAAGGGAGAATATGCCTAGAGCTAGAGGGCAGTAACTTCTTTGGATATGTCATGGGGCAGCGTGGCTCAGTGGTTCGGTCTTTGCTTCTTACCCGAAAGGTACCGAGTTCAATCATCCGCCGCTGCGTTGTGTGGCCTTGAGCAAGTCACCTCGCCCTAGCTCACTTTGCGGCGCTGCTCTGCGGCTGACGCCTGGGTAATTCCAGTCTTCCCTTGGAATAGACCCTAAAGACAAATTCCCCCTTGGGGAGGAATAAAGGAAATTTTTTTTTTTTTTTAAAGACACCGCTCTGTTTTTGCCTTCAGATCATGGATTACGTTTCAGATCTAAGTTAGTTAAATAAATTACCCCAAGAGTTTTGTGGAAGTTATTTATGTACAGTAGATTTCTCCACCAAAGGTTTCGACATTCGTTTGGATATTCATGCCAGGCTGGTTTTCCCTCTCCAATGTATGTAAGTAGACAAGCAACGATCATGATCCATATCGCCAGGGATGGGGTCAGTCTATAGTAATGATAATAATAATGATGCTGATGATGATGATGATGATAATAGTAATAATAATAATAATAATAATAATAATAATAATATAATAATAATAATAATAATAATAATGATGATAATAATAATAATAATAATAATAATAATAATAATAATAATAATAATAATAATAATTAATAATGATAATAATGAAGATGTTGGTGATGATGATGATGATGATGATGATGATGATGATGATGATGATGATGATGATGAGGAAGAGGATGATGATTAGATAAAATAAGATAGCTATAATCATGAATACCTCAAATATCTATGGACATAGTGGAGGACAAGTTCCTTGATGGTGATGCTACCTCTATCACCCAGTTTCTTGAGGAAGATGTAACAAGTCAGAAGGCCGCTGTGGAGAAAGAAAGCTTAAGCTTTTAATTTTCAAACACATATAAATAATTGAAGAGATTGCAAAGTTTCTTTAAGGATCCTAAAGGCGTAAAACATACATTAGTTGATGCATAGATAAATATTTTAATTAATTAATTAATTAATTAAGTATATTAATTAATGAGACATTTGATATTTAGATACGAGTTATGTTGATTGTAAAAATGAGACTTCTTGAATTATCTTAAAGATGTAACTGGACATAACTTAACAACATAATTCTCCCCGATGAGCCCACCTATCAACGAGCGGATGGGTGAAACAGCGCTGTGGGAGTAAAAAAAAAAACAACTAAATAATTCGCGCTCCAAAACACTGTCGAGCTCTCTACGTGATTCAAGCTAATTCCTCACAAAAAGATATATATATATATATATATATATGCATATATATATGAGTAAGTATGTGTTTGTTTTGTTTTTCTTGTTGTTCTTTCTTTTGTTTTGATTTGTTTTTCTGTTAGTTTGTTTCTTTTGGATTGTTATTTTTGTTTGTTTTTTTTTGGTGTGGGGAGGGGGTCGGGAAGGGGGGCAGGTGAGGGACACAAAACACAGACCTTAAGAAAGGCATTTATTTTAAATCAAAAGATGATAAGTGTTATGCCCACAATTCACCCGGAAACATAGACATCAAACCACTTAAAGACGATTGGTCTCAAATGAACCATACCTAAGAACGAAGAAGGAGTCCACACCGAAACCACTACTTGCAACAATGTAGAAGGAAACATCTCCTAACAGTTTGGTCCTTGCGGAAAGACTATTGACTGAAAGAAAAAAAAGTTGAATAGGGAAGATCAACCAATGCAATGGAGTAAATTGTTTCCCCGTATTACTTTAGGTCTTACAAAATATGGAGGTGCCAGGTGTATAACTTGAGAAATTCTAAATTATGATATTACATCTTATTTTTTCGAAATGTTGATAAAGTTTTCTATTTTCAAAACGTAAACTAAATATTTGCCCAGAATGCTATTCTTATTCTTTTTCTTATCGGAATTTGGGAAGCTTTCCAAAAGCGCCTACATCCCCAGTATTCTTTTTTATATATATAATGTTCTAGTAGGGGGTTTGGGAGGGGGAAACTTTTCTTTTTAAAGTCTCCCAAACAACCTACTAGACCATTATAATATATATATATATATATATATATATATATATATATATATATATATATATATATATATATATATATATAAAACAACACTGGGGGATGTAGGAGCCTTCGGAAGGCCTCCCCGGAATTTTGTAGCTCTATTGATTGACCAGTATAACTTACAAATGGTAGTGTGACACAGACTAAGAAATTTTTCGAATAAGAAAAACCCAAAAAATAGGGCGAATCAACGTCCACAGCTTGGCGGATCTAAGATAATAACCAAATGCAATAATGGGTTTGATTTCTAGCATTGTTGTAATGGGCAATATTTTATGTTGGTTTGAGAGTATTTCATTAAACCAATGAGATCATGGCAATTTAGTTTTTCATAGTTGAAAATAAGTAAGTGTACGTCAGGAATAAGTCAATTTAGCACTGTAATTGCATGGTAGGCATGTTCAGTTCAATGTTTCCTAACCCCATCCTTAGACCTTATGCTATGTTGTTGTAATAATAATAATAATAATAATAATAATAATAATAATAATAATAATAATAATAATAATAATAATAATAATAATAATGAAGTTTATTTGTATAGCGCCAAATCCCATTGGCAAAACAGCTCTAGGCGCACAAAATTATAAAACATCATTATAAACATTTTTGTACACACGCACACCCATTTATACAAGCGCGCTTACACACACACACACGCGCGCGCACGCACATACCCTCACAACGACACACACATGCACCAAAACGCGCATATTCATACAGAGACGAAAAATAACTGTTGACATGAATTATTGAATTTAAAAAATCATGTCAGGACATTTAACAATAATGGCAGATGAAAGGAGATAATATTATGTCATGAGAATTCAGATTTAACAATTGTATATCTCGCCCCAAAAAGTCTAGTGATCTTCTCATAAGATGAGATTTTAATTTCTTTTTTTTTGAAGATGACTGGGAATCCACAACGCCGCTCCTAACACTGAATGGTAAAGAATTCCAGGCAGCGGGAGCAGCATGAATAAATACACGATCAGCATAGGTATTAGATCCTTTTTTTCAGGAACACGTAATCGTGATTGAGAGTTCGATCATAAAGAGCGTGAATCACAGTGTTGCCCGGTGCCTTGCCCAAAATCCCGCCAACTTTATCCTACGTCATCTGCGACATTTGCCCAAAATCCGCCAAAATCCCCTTTGATTTAAAACAGTTATAATCAACAATATTGTATTGTCTCAGAATAAAAATTATGTTACTAAACACTACTCACCTTTTACACTTGTTTCCTTTTTAAAGGCATAAAGATTCGGAGTTTCGATTTTGTTTGAGCGGGAGTTAGACTTTCGGATATTGTTTTCACCTTCGGTTAATCTGAATTAGGTTGTGTAAGATAAATCTAGACCAACAGTACACTCACAATAGGTGCTCCTAAAAGTCACTTTAGTGGGGGGGAAAAAGAAGAAATACTTAGACTTGTTTGCTGTACTTTTACTTTTTAAAGGGTACACAAACCATCAAAAACCCGCCAAAAAAAATCCGCCATCCGCCAGGTCATCCGCCCCCCTTCCGGCACGCGATGATAAAAATCCGCCAACCTGGCAACACTAGTGAATCGAATTAAATGAACGACGAGTAGGTATAAATTGTATGTTTCTCATCACTTACCACGTTCACTTAACGCTATTAACACCACGTGACCTAGAATGATCCAAGCCAGACTGAGTACACGAAACCCATGAAGACATCTTATGGCATCAGGAGTTGACTTGACACTTAAGATCTTCTTTGTGTTACCAGACACCGAGAAAGCTAGAAGAACTTGCTGCCATCGAGGTAAGTTTGCTGGTAAATATAGTTCTCATTTATACCATTTATAGTGTCGTGTCGTATCGTTTAAGAGCTAAAAAGTTTTTAAAACCTTTAAATTTTCCATGCATTGAAAATAGGTATATTTAAATGTTACATAGATTAACCAATATTCATTGTTAATTTGACAATTTCCGGTACATACCACACTGTTTCAGATTATTAAATATCTAACACACAAATAAATGGCATATCTAGTTAAGAATCGTAGTTCAAATTTCCTTTTCAACAATCTTTTGACACGTTCACTTTTATACATTTGAAAGATTTAGATTGAATATACATTCATATGAGAGAGAGAGAGAGAGAGAGAGAGAGAGAGAGAGAGAGAGAGACAGAGAGAGAGATATGTGTGTGTGTGTTTGTGTGTGTGTGTGTGTGTTTGTGTGTGTGTTACTAAATGAACGAATTAATTAATTACCGTGTTTATAAAGCACAAAGTCACAATTCAACAATACCTTATACCATTATAAAATTCTCCTAAATTTGGCAGAACTTTGATTATTTGTAACTACATATCTAATGGTTTTTAAGATTACGATGATTTTTTTAATGAAATCTAACAGCAATGAATCCAGAAATATGATACATCTTATCAAAAGCTGATCACAGTCCCTCATTATTTGTATTGCAGTGTATGACACAGTTCCTGACAAAAATAATGAAACAAACCAAGAAAAAGTTGTCACCCTTAAAATCGTCACATCCGTTACGAAACAACCAACATTTTTCTCACTCTGATTTCTTTTGTACATCACAACATTTGAGGAAAAATGTTTATTATAATTATAAAAGACTCGTTTTTGTCGAAACCAAATAATGAATAGCATGAACTTGATGTGTTTAAGTGAAAATAAAATCTAATTTTTGCGATAGTTTTGGAAAATTTCCTGAAAATCGCCGGCAATGAGAGAGTTAAAACGAGATTTTACTGTTTGATTCCCAGCCAGATCAAACCTCAATGTCTTTACTTTTAACTCGTCAACTGCCTCACTCTTGAAATACTTGTATTTAATAACTTGACCTGAAAACTCCTCCTTCAAATATCGATCGATTTAAATTATCCTCATCTTGACAAAACTCTCAAACCTGGGACCTAAGGATGACCCGATGAGGTCCCAGGTTTGAGACATTTTGCCAAGATGAGGGAGTAATTTAAATCGATCGGTATTTGAAGGACAACTTTACGGGTCAAATTTTTAAATATTTGTTTTTCTAGAGTACGGCAATTAACTGGTAAACTTACTTTTTTTAAAACCCTAATTACAAATTTAAACGAGTTTAATGAATACCTTTTGTATGGCTGCTTGTGATATCTTTACTCTCGTGGTCTATGTTGTAGACGCTTTCTTGTGGTCCCCCAGTAAAAGATGTCTGTGATAAAACAAGTAAATGTGAGCTAGCATCTCGATCTAGTATTCTGTCGGAGTTTATAAGGTGTCGAAAATGGAATTTAAAATCAAAAGGTCTGCAATATGAAAATGTAAACGTTTTCTATTTTGAGAAACACAAGTCTTACATTTTTTACTATTAATTTCATTTTTAAAATCTGAATCATCCCGACCAGAGTGTACTTGTATGGAGGTCTGCTAACCCAAATTGTTATGGGCTCATTCCTGGAAGAGAAATAGACAGTACGCAAAATATTATTTATTACAAACGACAATGATAAATCAAGCCTGTAATTGTGTTTGGTTATCAGATCCAGCAAATATGTCCATCTCGATCCCAACCAAATTTGGTTTTGACGCGATGGGCATCAAAGGTAGAAATTTGATACCAATAATAGGCGGTAAAAATCAAACATTTCGCCAAGTCAAACCACGCGAACATGACTTGCAAACTTTAAATGAGCAACGCACAATCATGAATATCGGATATGTGGCTTTGAGGCCTTGCGGTATGACAAACGCCATGTGACCTCGCATTTCCTTGATTTGACCCCCATTATGGGCAAAGCAAAGTTAATTCATTGGAAAAGACTTTTTACTCACAGCGTACCACATTACTCGGGTATTAAATCAGTATTTGGCATTAATAATTAATATTGTGCGGCGATGTGGTCTAGTGGTATGACACTCGCTTTCGGATCGGAAGGTTCCCGGGTTCGAGACTCGCGCTCGGCGCATATTTGAGTCCTTGGAAAAGGCTCTTTACTCACATTCTCTCAGGTGTAAAATGAGTACCTGGCCGTTAACAGCGTTGTCTTTGTCCGAAAAATTGTAATATCGCCTAACAGGCGGCATGTCCCGTCCTACATGTTAAATGCTGCTGTTGACCATCGACCCCTTGTAAAGCGCTTTGAGCACATTTAGTGGATATTGCGCTATATAAAGCTCAATTATTTTTTTAAATAGCGTTGTCTCTGTCAAAAAAGTGTTTTAGCGTCTTAAAGGTGTTATTTCTTTTACTGAATGGCTACTGCCTAGGGCCCCTTTGTAAAGTCTTTGCATTTCCAATGACCTCACCCATATTCTTATATCTTATTCAAATGTATTCCTTCTTTCTTTTCTTTCTTTGTTTTGTACTGGTTCGCTTCTAGAATTTAACCTTAAGAATCGTCCTTGTAGTCAAGATGTCAATACGCGTCAAAATCTATTTTTAGCAAAGCCGGGTGCGTGCTGGGGGGGGGGGGGTATACTATGCGCTCCCAGGTCTTTATAAAATGATAGTAGGGATACATCATAATATTTTTGTTGTGGTTCTATAGTAAAATCAGGCTTTCCCCAAAACAAAGGGGAAATCATTATAATCTCTTACCTCTCTCTCCTTGCCAGCGATTTTAAGAATTTTCACCGAAGCATCAAACTCGTCCAACATAAAAATATTGTTTTTTTCTTATTCAAACTGAAAGGCAACAAGTATATTCTATACATAATAGTGTTAAGCAAAATGAGCTCAATAACATATTACAGTATCACGTTTTTAATCGCTGTGACAAAATATTTTCTTTAAATGTGTTATGTACAAATGAAATCATAATGAGAAAATTGTTATATTGCATCGTAATGAATGTGACGATTTTCCCTATAGTTGGTAAGAAGATGATTAATTGTGTTTAACATACTTCATCCTTTCCCTTCCCTTCCAGACGATGTGGAGAAGCTTCATGGCTGTGGCACGGATCATAGCTGGATTGCCTGTAAGTTATGAAAACCTCAACGACTGTACCACCCACGAGAAGTATCCCAAACAAAGCAAGTACTGTGCTGTAAAAAATATAGAGGAAATGTTGCTTATGACGTGTTGACAGGGAACGCATAATAATATAGGGAAGGTTGCTTAGGTCAAAGCACTGGCGGTTGGCATACAAATCGAAGTTGTTTTGTGACGCCCTTTATTTTGCCCAAGGTGTTTATTTCCTGCAAATAAAACTGTCTTTAAAAGTTTGTAAATCAAATAATAATTTTAGCACTAGATGTTTTTCATCAACAGCCATACATGTACACTTTGTTCTACCGCTCCCTCCTTCTCTTTGGTTCCAACATCAAATCGGCAATGCAAGTGACAGAACGTGAGCGAAATTATTGCTGATTGTCCTCTGGACATGTGGAATAAAGAAGGCCGATCATAAAAAATAAGTTATGATTATTATTATGCCAAGACTTTACGTCTACTATCTTTCTTTAATAAAATCATTAGCCCACGTTGGCATTTGGGAGACTTAAAACCTGAAGGCCAAGATAGAATAGAATTGATGACTAAAGAACTTAATATTTAATACCATAACAGGATGGTGGTCGGACATTAAAGCATTGAAGAACAAGGCAATAAATACAAACTTAACAAATGACAAAGCAGGCGATTTTATTCCCCATATAACATTCTTATGTCGGAGATAACCCGATGTTGTGTATCCGAGTTTATCAGTTGTTATTATGTCGGGCACCGGGTCTTATTAAATCAGAGTTAACCTGGTGTTATTGAATCACAGATTACAAGATATTATGCGTCAGATTGTTTACCAGATTATACCATTTCTGAGTTTACCAGTTGTCGAAAAATGAAGTTAAAGTTCAATAGATTCGAAATGTGAAAGATTGGATCTTTTGATCTTTGGTAAACTGTATTCCTGCTACTTAATAAAACATCTTTAAATGAACTCTCATAGTTTTTGCTCTAAGTTCATTTTTCAGCATTTAAATCACCCCGATATTACAACAATTAGAATCGATGGGTCACATATAAAGAAAGTGGGTTAATTTTGCTCAACTCACATTGCAACAATGGCGCTTGGATCACTAGTTATGTCCAAAGCTCTTGTACATTCGACGTCAAGTAACGAGGAATCTGATTTTGGAATGTGAAAATAATATGTGTTTCATTTTATTCCAAATTTAAAAGATTTAAGATCAAAGAAACAAAAGAGAAGACATAATATTATAATGCTACCCACTGCGACAAATCAGCATTATGTCGGGATAGTTAAATGTTGCAAAGTCAAATCTATAGGTTTTCAAAAATTGAAAAAAATTGGATTGAGATTATATACCATATAAAGAAAAATAAATGTTATTGTTCAACCGGAAAAAAATTGTGGTTTCCCATTCAGATGGAAAATAAATTAATCTATTGGGCACAGTGGAATTATTTGGATTTGGTTAAAGTATGTAACTGTTGTTTGTCTTTACCGAGTTTTATGGCGCTTGCTATACAGTCAGGTCTCCAAGTGGTTTATTTTCAGAGTTAATCGGACCACAAAAAGTGAACTTTTAAATATAATGGTGATAATTACGAATATTGATTAGGGTTTTGACAATGCAAGAAATAGTATATTATATTCTCCCTTTAACGAAGACAAACTAACCCCAAGTTTCCTTTTCGTGGCTGTAAATTCTATTTGTTGTAATTACATTATACTGACATTATACCGCTTTGAGACACGGCGTTACATATTATATGACTTAGCGCCTGAGAAAGGTGTCATGACGGAATTATGGATGCTGAAAAGTTTTATCAGTTTGTTTTATTTAGGGGAGAGAATCCATTTTAAGAGTCTAGAAAATTGATCGTTCTCCTTCTGCTTCGTTCCCCATCATTGTCTTTATGTTTGAATGTCTAGTTGGTGAAGGAACGCCGTTGTCTCACTTCTGTCAGGGGCCCATACAGTTTCAAATTTGGTGTGGTACCAAAAATTATCTCTTGATATTGCACACGTTTGTCAGAGGTGGAATATATTATGGTGGAAATCTTCTTCTCCTTTATCACAACTGCACATTACAGAGGTTTGGTACCAGGCCAAAAACCCCTTTTTCTGATATACATTTTGGGCAGTTCTGGTTTATAATAATAAGGTGGGCGTCTTCTTCTCCTTATCACAAGCAGACATTGTGGATCGTTGGTATTTTTTAATTATTTGAATTCACTTTTCGACAATACACCAAATGGAAATGATGTCATAAACGCCAATACAAAGATCTTTACAAAAATGGTAACGTAATCCAAACTGAATACAACTTTTACCCCTTCATACAATACAAACTTACTTAAATATCCAAACCACCGACCCGTTGAGCTCTAGCCCTTCACTCTTGCGCCATGACGTTTTTGTAGTTATTCCAGTATGTTATTGATAATTGGAATGGATGCAAAGAATGTGCGTCTGAGGTCTTCAAGAGGTTGATACACACAAACGTATCATATCGTGGCCTTGTTTGTGTTTTTGGGTGTTTTACAGCGCTTGCGACACTTATATGTCATTTCAGCGCTAGTAATAAGAAAACTGATTGGTAAGATATTTAGATCTGAATTTACTAACACCAAAGATAAAGTAAGGCAAAGGGGACTGGTTCAAATAGGGGAACATCCAAGAGCAATCCATTCATGTGCCTATTTTGATATTACCTAAAAGTCCCAACTTCGTACAAGCAAAGGATTCGGCTATAAAGGATCTACAACTAAAATTACAATACAACATTACAGAACGATGATTTACAAGGATAAGATATCATCTCCTCTTCCCCCCCCCCCCCCCCCCCCAAAAAAAAAAATGAACTTTACATTTGACTGAATCACAGCAAAGGAACCCCTCCAGGACCAGGTGAACCTACTTTCTTGTCCGAATCAGCGACCATCTGAGCTCCAGGCCTTTGGTCTTGTGCCGTTACTTAGAAGTCTTTTGTTGTTGTTCCAGGTGACTACACAGTGTTTTACTGTTAATTGGATTTGGTGGGAGTAATGTGCATCAAGATGTTGGTTTTCAAGATGTTGACATTCAAGTAAGTGGTGTGTTACTGTTTCAGTGACCAGGTGAACAACCAAACAATGTCAATCCAGAACAAAAACGGGGAGCAACGTAGAAAGAGAAAATAGATAATATGGGGGATAGAAGACAGGGCAAACGTGGCCTCTCCGCCCACCATGAATATCGGAGCCTTCGTTAACTTTTGTCTCATAAGGCAAGGCGACGATCGACAAGTGAAAGAGAAAAGTTAGTTGTCGTGAGTAGTGCTTGGGGAAAACAAAAGATTCTATAAAAAGTTTAAAATTGATGTCACTCAATTCGTTATTGTTATAACACAACCGTCTTTATAGTTAGTTCCCACTAAATAAAAACAATTAGACTATAAAAGTTTAAAGTCACATCATAGTTTTGTGTTTTGGTACGTTATATCCGGCTGGCAGATGCTGTGAATATCTAACCTAAACGTATAGCATCAACTGGTTGAACTATTGAATACAACTTACAATTCACTTACTTTTGATGGTCGTCACCTTAAAAAGTGACTTAATATTTTTGGCCATTTTCATAAACTATGAGTTTACGAGGGCTATGATTATATTGACCTTGAAGGTTGTATGATCGTATTGATGCTATCTGTTTACGTAAATTACTTTTAAAAATTACCCGCCAAATGAAACATACAAGCACATAAAAGTGTAGGTAAGCTTAAATGTAAAGTCTAATTGATATAGATGTTAGTAGTGAGAGCTAATCACCCAACTGACTGTCTAAAATCACCACAAAGTCCTAGTGACGCCAACTTTATTTGTTTTATACATTAATTAAACTAAGCCACTACTCACATTGACGAAAAGCGTTATTCAAATCCTGTTCTTTGCATGAATTTGGCAAGCATACATCCAAATATACTTTAGTCATGAGACCTGGTGGGAGCTGAATATGATAAAAGTTCATGTTTTGAATCATGTCCAATCGATGCTGATGAGGATGATGATGATGATGAGGAGGAGGAGGAGGATGAGGAGGAGGAGGAGGAGGAGAATGAGGATAATGATGATGATGATGATGATGATGATGATGGTGATGATGATGATGATGATGATGATGATGATGATGATGATGATGATGATGATGATAAAAAAACTTTGGAACGAGGAAGAATTTGAATTGGTTTTCGTGGTGAAGAAGGAAGATCAAGATAACAAGCATGCATAATATACACATGTGCAAAAGTAACTTAACATGTTTATACGCTAAATTACTGTTGTTTAACTAAGTGAAAGAATCAAAAAATATATATGATTACCTAAGAGAGCATTTTTTTCAAATACATGCATGCTTAGCTATATTAGAACCTGTCGATCACAGCATGGGTGGTGACCAATTTTATACGACAATTTGATATTTCGACTTCGGAAATGATGCAAAGAAGGAAGTATAAAGTATGTTACAGGGACAATCGTGGAAACGCAAGTTCTTAAATTCTCGAACAACGTGCCCGGATTGAAAATTGCCATATTGTCTTCTTCTGTTTACAAGTTATTTGCTTTTTTAAACAAAAAAATATTATCTTTGTGAAATAATTTTGTAATTACGTTGATTTCAAATCTTTTATTCTCGAAAACTTGCCGAAACTGAGCCTCGATGAGAGAGAGAGAGAGAGAGAGAGAGAGAGAGAGAGAGAGAGAGAGAGAGAGAGAGTCATTCTACTTGGCCATATCCGTGCTGAACAGCCATTGCTGAGGTTGCACAGCTGTTCTATTACCGCAAATTTCAACAACGAAAGATCATGTGAGGGATCAAAGGCGAGTAACAGAGGCCAATGATGATCGAACATTTGCTCTACACACAACCTACACATCTATTATGCCTCTGACTTCACCGTGGAAAACAACATTAAGTTGGACAACGTTAGGAAGACTCGCAACAGCCAGACTCAGAGCGAGAGGGCCTTCTCTGCAAGATCAATTAACTGAGAATAAGACCTTGGTGCTCGAGTGGCTATTTGTAACTCCAGACTCTATTTGTATTGAGGACCTATTAGATATCCTCAAAAAACATACATGGGACCAACAGTGCTGAGCAAGGAATGCCAACGAGCTTTGGAACCTCGTTGAAGCTTAAGGGAATAACATCACAGCAAATGACTTAAACCCCTTAATAAACTCTATGGGGAGACTTGTCCGAGCAGTTTTCTTGACTTTTAAGGTTGTATGATCGTATTGATGCTAAATGTTTCAGTAAATTACTCATAAAATCTTTCCACCAGATGGAACATGCCAACACATAAAACTGTGAGTAACCATAAATGTTAACGCCTGATTGGTGTATTTTGGAGAGAACTAATCAGACAACTGGTTGTCTAAAAACACTAACAAAGAGCTGAGTAAGTGACGCCAACTTCTCACGTTTTTAAATGGTTTATAATCTTACCAACTCCGGAGGATAGTTGCTCAATGGTAAAGTCATTGCAAGCCTACAAATGTTCCCTTTCAATTGGCGTCCTTTGACGTCATGTGACACATCCCGACATTGTAGATAGTTGCCTAGAAACGTGTTGGCTCCTTGTAGAATACTTGGGCTTGGCATGGCGCTCGAGTCCACCACTATTTCCGTTTTATGATAAAAAATGTAGAATTTTCTAAAATATTAATTGTTCATGTTTTATTATATATATATTATATATATATATATATATATATATATATATATATATATATATATATATATATGTGTGTGTGTGTGTGTGTGTGTGTGTATTATATATATGTAGGATGTATGTATGCTCGTACTGAAAAACATTTAACGGGATGAAGTGGATAGTGATATGAAATTCAAGTTATTGAAGTCTAAATTTGAAAAATGATATTATTTTTAGGGATACATAGGCTACAGTTCTAAATAAAATGTGTAATGCCTCCTTCTATGAAAAAGCCTTACTTTGCCATGCCCATGAATCCATGTTGGCCAAGCCCTGCTTCACTTGGGCAACGTCATTCCGACAATCCTGCCAGTCAGATGAATACGTCAACTGTGGGAGCCGAGGGAACATAACATGTTAAAATTAACCACTACTTAGTTGTTTTGAATAACTCAAAAATGTTATGGAGAAACCCCTATTATTCAACCCCTCACTTTAAAACAGTAACGCGTAATGATATCACGTTTGCAATTATAATTTGTGACGTCAGATAAGCAAGGGTTAAATTTTTTACTAAAATTAGATTTTTTAAAATGAGGTATCATTTCAGTATTTTTGTAAATGTCTTTTTTTTCAGAGATTGATAATAAAATATTTCTTACACTCTTACTTTCTTTAAATTCGAAAATTGTTCCCAACGCGCACTAGCAAGCTCGTAAACCGGTTGGAAACACGTCCGGAATTCCAAAAAGCAAGAGTGCAAGAATCGTATATTTTTCCATAACGTATCTCTATTATGCTTTATAAAAAATGAAGGAAAAAACAGAGAAAAGTAGGAGTTCAGAACACTACAGTGGGTGACGGATATCTTGGCTGTGCATAAGATGATTTTCGCACAAGTCGATGTTTTGAGAATCCATAGCTCCCCCAAAAAAACTGAATTATTCAACCCCTCCCTGTAACTGTAACGCGTAATGACATCAAATTTCAATAATAATTTGTGACGTCAGATATCAAGCTATCAAGCGTTAAATTGAGGTCCTTAAAAATATTTGTAAATGTTTTTGAACACGTCTTTTACCCAAAGATGACAAAATCGGAATCTATTGAATAGTAAAATTTAAAAAAAATCTCTTTCTCTCGCATTTTGGAATTCGAACTTTGTTCACAGTGAAGTGAAAACTTATTTTTGTCCGAACTTGTGTTGATCGAGAACAGCCAGGGTGAAACCTATTGCCTACTTACATTGGATGCTGCTTCATTCGTCTTATTTTGGTCAGCTTCTAATTTTGTGTCGTTAGTTTTTGTGGACTTTTCCTCCTCATCAACTGGCTCCAAAGAGTCAATAATATTCAAGGTTGTTCTCAGGAATAGAGGGTTACTCCTTATCCAAGCCACCACCATCTGGGCAAATGTGTTGTTAAGCTGTAAGGAAAGGATTTTTATAACTTGATACATAAAGAGTCTATTAGCTTTACCACCGCAAATGACTTATTATATTAACATATATAAAATTATTCTTAATTACTACTATTTTAATTATTGTTATTATTATTATCATTATTATTATTATTATTATTATTATTATTATTATTATTATTATTATTATTATTATTATTATTATTATCATTATTATTATTATTATTATTATTTTTTATTCTTCTTCTTCTTCTTCTTCTTCTTATTATTATTATTATTATTATTATTATTATTATTATTATTATTATTATTATTATTTGTTGTTGTTGTTGTTGTTGTTTTTGTAGTAGTTGTAGTGGTAGTAGTAGTAGTAGCAGTAGTAGTAGTAGTAGTAGTAGTAGTAGTAGTAGTAGTAGTAGTAGTAGTAGTAGTAGTAGTAGTAGTAGTAGTAGTAGTAGTAGTAGTAGTAGTAGTAGTAGTAGTAGTAGTAGTAGTAGTAGTAGTAGTAGTAGTGTAGTAGTAGTAGTAGTAGGAGTAGTAGTAGTAGTAGTAGTAGTAGTAGTAGTAGTAGTAGTAGTAGTAGTAGTAGTAGTAAGTAGTAGTAGTAGTAATAGCAGTAATATTAGTATTATTTTCACCATCACAATTATTTCTTTTTATCATTACTATTAGCATTCTCATTATCAAATCATCATTATTAATTATCTATAGGGAATGAGATTAGCGGAAGAGTAGCGTCCCTTGATTCGACGTCACCAGAGGAAAATTATTAGAGAGAGAAAGTCATGTTGGTTGTGGGCATGCGTCTCTCGTCCTCCCTTCCGGTGAAAGCGGCATGAGACATTTCACCGAAAGCGAGGACGAGAGAGACGCATGCGCAAAACCAAATTGACGTTCTTTCTGTAAGGTGACGTCCAATCAAGGGACGCTACTCTTCCGCTAATCTCATTCCCTATAATAGTAAATAATAACTCAATACTTGTGAATTGTTCAATCCATATTCAAGACTAAAAATGTCTTTAAACCCAGCAATAACTTCGGGTAGTCCATGTTCTTTCTTGCTGTGTTTGTCTGGCTCGACATTCGTCTTCTCTGAAGAATGTGCTGTTGATAAAAAAAAATTTGATATAAGCAATATTAGGGCAAGAGGAATGATGATGTCACATCTTCTACTCTTCCGATTGCTAACTCCTTGGAAGTGTGTATGTATCCTGTCATTTGGAGAACTAGTATTGAATAGATTGCATAATGAATTATAAAGTATCATAACTATTTAGTAGCAGGATATTTTGACCGATTTTTAATATTACGGCACGTAAAAGAGCGAAGACGTATGGTCTTTATTGACGACCAGGATAAATTTAGACTAGAAAATATGCCATTACTCTGAAACCATAAGAACAATTACACAAGGTATGTATCCAGTCCCCCGGAAGAGTGGTTTTACACTTCCAGTGTGATTGGAACCAATTTTTGACACTTCACAGTTGTTCCCTATTTACTTGAGGACAGTTGGTTCAATAGTGCAATGCTCTAAAGCAGACATCAAAAGGACATTTTTGTATGATAACCGAACCCTTAAATGAGTCAAAACTAGAATTTACGTCACTGAAAACCTAACTCCTCCCTCAATTCTCACCAATCTTCTTCAAACTTTCTACAAATGAGTGTTATACAAATACACAGGTACTTTAGAAGCCGGATTGTGAAAAAAAAAATCATTATTAAATTTGCAATTATGTAATTTTTTTCAAAGGGAATAATGGAGAAACAACTTGGAACTTAATTTTTTAAGTTTCTAATTTAAAAAATCAAAAAGCGGGCTTCTAGAGCCTCTTTATTTTCCTTTTTTCTACCTGTGGCCAAAATATTATGGCAATCCATTGATAAACAAAAAAGTCTTTGACTTTTATAGATTTGTTGTTTATTGCATCGTTTCTATAGCAATCGGAAACTTTTTTCGAAAATATTTGTATGTAATCGTCCTTCCCAAACATATACATAATGACTGTGCATAGAAGTTAAGGATATTTCATCAAATAAAAAAATGACCCTTTAGTGTAGCTCCCTCGTCCCCGTTAATAAAATGTAGCTCTTGAGACCCATTAGGCCAATTGTAGCCGAAGTTTGTCCCGGTTTCTATAGCGTCAAACGGACAATAGCAATTGCTCGTTACCCTTAGAATAGGACACAATCTATCGTAAAGTACTTTCTGCCAAATCTAACAGACCCAACTACCCAATCACAACCGGGTGGACAGATGTTATTGCTATTAAGTTATTAAATGTTATTTAAATCGATCAATAATTGAAGGACGAGTTTTCTGGCCAAATTTTTAATATATTGTTTTTCTACAGTACGGCACTTAACTGAATAAACTTTCCCACCTTGTGCATGGACGTTGAAAATGACACATGAAAAGATCAGAAATCCAACGATTACATTCGCCTTGGCCATGTTGATGATGACTTTTGGGACTGGAATGACAGAGTTATAAGATTTGTACAGCCTGTTGAAATATAAAAGGTCACCAATAGAAATGATGGTAATAATGATAAACACGTATTGGCTTATGGCCATTTGAAGGATTTTAATACAATCATAAAAAACACTATAATAATAATAATAATAATAATAATAATAATAATAATAATAATAATAATAATAATAATAATAATAATAATAATAATAATAATAATAATGATAATGATAATAATAATAATAATAATAATAATAATAATAATAATAATAATAATAATAATAATAATAATAATAATAATAATAATAATAAAATAATAATAATAATAATATATATAATGATATTAATAATGATATTATATGATGATGATTAATGATGATGATGATGATGATGATGATGATGATGATGATTGATGATGATATATATATATAATATTTATTTATTATTATTATTATTATTATTATTATTATTATTATTATTATTATTATCATTATTATTATGGTGATGATGAAGATGATGATGATGATGATGATGAGGAGGAGGAGGATGATGAGGAGGAGGAGGATGATGATGCTGATGATGATGGACTGGTCCAATGGGTGCTCTCTTTGATTCAATTCTCTCATCTTTACAGAGCTTAACAATCTGATTACTATCAACAATAAAAAACATATTTTATACCATGAATTTAGTCTCTTACCATCTGGGAGAAGGTTTTGTCAGATTAAATGTAGAACTAACAAGTATAAATCAACGTTCGTTCCATCAGCAATAAAACTTTTGAATATTTCATATGGTGCAGAAAAACCAAGGATTGATTCGTTGACTGATTAACTCATTAATTTATTTAATGTAAGATTAACTGACCAATTGATAATGATGATAATTTTTGGTGTCGAATTGCCACAATCGTAACAAATTGAAAACGAAATGAATATGTTTATGTTGTGTATATCGCACGTGTGAAAGAAAGAGAGGAGAGAAGAGAGAGAGAGAGAGAGAGAGAGAGAGAGAGAGAGAGAGAGAGAGAAAATAAGTAGGAGTGAAATATCTGTTCATTGTTACAGTTATCGTTTAACGTTATAACAAGTGTAACTAAATGACAAATTGCCATATTTATGGACAATAAAGATCTATTATTATAATTATCATAATTATTATTATTATTATTATTATTATTATTATTATTATTATTATTATTATTATTATTATTATTATTATTACTATCATTGCACACAGATATGCAAAGCTCTGATACAATAATATGTTCCCCCGGGAACATGGTTGGGGACTGGTAATGTCAGCTAATTTTTTTCACCTCTTCCTTGCTTTATACTGTCTTTTCAGAACACTTTTATAACGATTGCCAATTCTCTTGGCAGGTTTTTAAATCGCTTAATTTTGCTTATTTAATATAGACAAATTATAACTTATTGAACATCATATTTGATTGATATTGCCATTAAATTTGCAAGAGAAGAAGAAATTTTCATTAAATCAAGACAGACTACGGACTAAGAAAATATAAGCTTATTACTACTTTTATATTCGTTTTGGCATAAATTTTGATGCCTGTAACTTTCGGTATAATAGTCGAATTTGTTTTGCATTAAAAAGCATGTAAATGAGTGGCACACCACAAGGGAAAATGTCAATATGATATAAAATTAATGATCATTATTAAACAATGCAACTCACATGTTTTACAAGTCCAACATCTAAACGCAATTTTGGGCTTGATTACAGAAATAAATGGACAATATTCTGTATTGGTTTGAGAGTACTCTCACGACAACGATAAGCCCATTACAATTAGGGTTAAAAAGTGTTGAAAATAAGTACATGTAGTTGTTGCCTATATTTCACCACGGTATACCCGGTCCTATTTTATGTAATGCTGCTAATATTAGTAAATTACCTGAATTTTATGTTACAAAAAATGTTATACTTTTAAAATTAATGAATTGGATGTATCTAAGACAACGTGCACTTATTTGCAGGTCTTATAACCCATTTTCTTATTCGCTCATTGTTGTAATGGACATTTTATTTTTAATTACGCAAGATATTGCTCATTACAACAAAGTTAAGCTAGGCCCATAAGTTGGTTCGGATGTCAGACTTGCATATATGTATACGTTGATCTAAGAGAATGAGACCTAACTTCCTTCATCCACGGTTACTAAAAGAAGTGTGCCTTGAATTATTACAACCATAAAATGTCACTTTAATCTGGAATATCACAAACGACTGTAAACAAGCATAAAAAGGGCAGCAGAATGGATGTTGCAAACTATAGGCCAATTAGTCTGACATGCATTCTCTGCAAGGTTATGAAGCCAATTGTGTAGGATTGAATTTAATAAAATTTACAAATTATTAAGTTTCGAGATAGAAGGTCATACATTTACTAATAGGTTATTGACGAGTTTACCAGGTACATTGAAAACGGGAAACGTGTTGATGCTGTTGACCTTGATTTTCGCAAGGCATTTGATTCAGTTCCTCGTGAAATATTGTTCTCTAAACTAAGATCATATGGAATTACTAGGTATGGGTACGATTGGATAAGAGAGTTTCTTTAAAATAGAATTCAGAGAGTGATTGTAAATGGGAAATTTTCTGACTATAAGAATGTTATCAGTGGTGTGCTTGAATCTACTTGTAAATTTATTGCAGACAACACAAAAGTGTACGGTTCTAATGAAAATTATCGAAGTATTCAATATAACGCATTTTCCTCATTTCAATGGCCTAAAAAGTGGTTGGTTGAGTTTAACACTACAAATGCAAGGTATTACATATAGAAAAAAAACAACCCGTGTAAAACTTACTAAAGGGACCCCTCAAAAGACAATCAATAAGTCTTTTAAATGTAAAACGGCGGGTAAACAAAAAGCTTCGTAATATATATAGAAGAAAGATTTAAATATGTTGATCTCTCTAGTTTAAAGTACAGGAGAATTCGCAGTGACTTGATTCACATTTATAGATAGATACACATTGTGATTGATAATAGTGATTCATCACAATTCATTATTTATTCCACTGTAACGTTTACAAGAGGGGATAAATTTAAACTACACTTATTTAGGGTAATACTATTGTAAGACAAAAATCTTTATTGTTTCGTACCAATCAATCGTCGAATAATATTAATCTAGATTCGATACAAAGAATGTATGTTCTCTAAATAGTTTTAAAACTTTGATCGACGGAAAGTTGTATTAACTAAAATTTAAATATGACCAATAATGTTTCCTTACTTATTATTTCATGATTCAATGATAATCTTAACCCTGTTTTCATACTTGGGGGCCAAAAGACCCCAGGGGTGTGTTTTTTATTCATAAAACAGTCAATTTGGAATTTAGTGACTTTTCCTAAAATGATGAGGTCCATGACCATGCCAAATTTCATGCTTGTCACGTGCATAGTATACTCACACTGAGCATGCTCATTTGGAATTTGAGATTTTCCGATCTGGGGGCCAAATGGCCCCCATGACTTTCAAAGAGAAAAATACAGAATGTACTATTTCCTGATTTGGGGGTCATTTGGCCCCCATGACTTTATAGAGAAAACGAAGTGATATTGGTCCCTCGAGCGCTGGCACTTGTTGGTGGTTTTCCCATGCCAGGGACGAGTATGAGACCAATGCACATTTGACCCGAAGTCTTGGGCTAGGGACTTGAAGTTTATCTATGGTTGTCACTCGTATTATAGGGTGGGAGGGAGGGGAGGTCAATCTTGTTGTTTATTCTATCCCCTTTATGTCCTTTTTAATCTCTGCTCTCAACTTGTTAGTCCTCTCATGTTAAAAATCCACTCGACATCTATCATCTTTTGTCACTTGTTTTTCTGGCGCGAAAGATTTAAAGCTGCCCTATGGGAACACTTTCTGTCAAGATTTTAGGATGCACTGGAACTGGAAGGAGAGGGGGGGGGGTTGGTGCCTGTACTAAATGAATATCCACCTATCGTATGATAGTGATAATATGTGGTTGAAATATATATTGGTGGTGGAGGCAGTAATGAGAAGTACATACAGAAAGTATAGTTGCGATCGTAATAGGGCAGAGAAATGGTGACGTCACATCTTCTACTCTTTCGGTTCCAAACTCCTGGGATTTGACCAGTCCTTCGGAAGACTTATAATGAAAAGGTTACATATTGAATCATAATGTGCATAACTTTATTAGTTTCAGTTAGTAGCAGGATGTATACCGTAGGCAGTTTCTTAAGATTATGGGACGTAAAAGAGCGAGGAAAGAGGACCTTTGATAGACAACTAGCATTTATTTAGACTAGAATATAAGATCCCATAATTAATAAAACACAAAAACTCAACACAAGTTTAATAGATTTTGTGCATAAAATCAATTTTGAACATTTTCAATCAGACCGACATGACACTATTTAGAGGAAATAAGTAACAAATTTTCATGACTTTCAAACGGTTGTTTTTCTTACGATTGTCATTATGTTCCCTAACTCTTATGTAAAGATTCAACATCTTCACTCCTCACGGATTCTTTTATAATAATTCTATTCATTCCAAATAGACGATCTTGGAAATTGTCAAGACATGCCTTTTACTTTTCCAGTATTAGAATAATTTACAATAATGTCATAAAATAATAAATCTGCTCTTTCTTGGGTCGTCACGGTTTTGATTATGAATTTAGAACTGAAACCAGCAACAAGCTGGCGTGGGCTGAATGAGCGAACAAAAACAAACAAAACAAAAGAAACGAAAAACTATTTTTGAAAAACAACAAAAAACTAATACATAAATAGAATGGACAACATAAAATAACAAGAATCTTATGGCGGCGTAAAACAACGAGAGTCACTACGTTACCCCACGCGTTAAACTTAAATCAAATTTGTCTAAGTGTTACTAACAGTCATGGGATAAGTTGGCCTGGAATTTTTTATATAATTTTATTACTAATGAAATAATCCAGTAGTGACGAATAAGTTCGAAAAGGTCTTTGTCAACACTGACGAACAGGCCCTGTGTTCGACAGTACTGATCAATTTCCGGTGGTACCTCTTATTTAGTACTGACCAACAGGCGCTGGCACCTACTATTGTGTGTGTGTGTGTGTGTGTGTGTGTGTGTGTGCTTTGCATGTCAAGGTTAAAGATATATGTTTGTACATCACACATACATGAGTGCATTTAAGTTGTTATACTATCTTTACCACGTGTATCATTATTGTAATCTTTCAATCAATTTAATTTAATTCAAAGGATTTTATCCTATTTCTCCCTATACCATATGTTATATGTTATGTAAAGGTAGGGTACACACAATAAGAAAAGATAAGCAAGACATGAAAGTAAGGCAAGGATTGGAAGAAATATTAAATTGAATATTAGCACTTTCATTTATCCATTATTGTTTCATAATTTCATATTTGGCGATTCATTCTAGCTAGTACTACAATCATAAAATTAATGATACTATCAATTCATTTTTATTACATACGATAAGTATAAGAATCATCTTCATTCGTCACATTTCTAATAAAAAAAGTAAAGAGTTAGTACTTACTTGGATGTCTCTTGATTAGAGTTGATGAAAAAGTAGGCAACTGAAACTGGCGCTCATCATAATGGACAGCAGCAAACGGGAAACAAAATTACCTAAGTCAATTATTGTAGATGCCATCTACCAGTAATTTGTGGATCGTATTGACACGACTATGTCACTAAATAAATAGATGCATGATGTAAAAACAAAAACAACAAAATGATTTAACCCCATACATTTAATGAGAAAATAATATTTTAACTGAATTTTCCATAGTAAAATCATGGGGGTCAAATGGCCCCCAAATAAGAAAATAGGACTTTCTAGTATTTTTCTCTTTGCAAGTCGGGGGGGGGGGGGGGCAAATGGACCCCAAATCAGGAAATAGGACTTTCTATTTTAGTATGAAAATAGGGTTAATGATAGATCGAAGTGTATTGTTCATATGAAAGACATTGAAGGATATAATCCTAAATTAAGCCTTTAACCATACACATCTCGTCCGTTGCTAGGATTTAACAAAGTATTTTTTTTCAATCGTTTCTCGTAACCGTTTTAGAATTTAAACACCATTAATCGTTGCTTCAATTATTACAAATTGTACTTAAATACTTTAGCAACATAAAAAGGAGAGTTGTATTTTTTTTAGGGGGGGGGGGGGGGGTTGTTTGCTTGGTTTATTTTTATTTTATTTTTTTTTTGGGGGGGGGGCTTTGTTGTTGTTGTTATTTTTCGGTTTGCTTGTTTGTTTGTTTGACAGTTTTTGTTTTGTTTATTTAATTCTTCTTTGTTTAGCAATATTTTGTTTTCCTTTGCTTTTTTATGCTTTTTTAAAAAATTATTTTTTGTTTGTTTTTATTTGTTATATTTCGAGGTCTTTGAAAATAGACAATCATTTTTTTAAATGTGTTTTAATAGAAAGTAAATGACATAGTGATGTGCACTTATTTGCCGGTCTGATAACTCAAATTGTTATGGACTCATTGTTATAGTTGAATTACTCTCAAACCAATGCACATTTGTGTCCATTTAAACAACGTTAAATCACGCCCATAATTGTGTTCGGATATCAGACCTGCAAAAAAATATACGTCGTTACACATAAATGTCTTCACTCAATCCTGTCAAGTTAACAGAGGACGATCTAGTTTCCCCCCAGCTGTGTTGATTTTTTGTTTTAATTCATCATTAGCAGTATATCTAATGTCCAAATTTATGTATCTTTTCACCCACAAAATCCAGTTGGAGTTGTGTTGTCTGCGTCCACATAAAAAGTTTGTTCAGATTACGCATGTAAACTCCCGTCTCAGACCGATAGAATATCGTGGTGATTTAGTTGCTGAAAATTCAGTTTGTGGGGGGTGGGGGAGCAGGGGGTTAAACTAAAAGACAGAACATATGAAAACCTGGTTCAACTAAATGAATAGGGAAAGCCTGCGTCAAGCCTGTGCTGTGGATTGGCACTTTTTAGCAGACGGCCTCAAGGCTCTCCTCAAAGGAAACCTGTGCCGTATATGGCGGTCTTTAGCGTATTGACCTAGTCTGAAGGGAAACTTACAAAACGGATTCCCTCTACCATTCTTATCTGAATTGGGGTCGACACAACTATCATTCTACTCGTACTCGGCTAACCCACATCGGAGACCGACTCTGACGATTCGGAACTGCCGTCTTCTGCCGTCTTCTGGATAAAAACGTCGGGCACGGACAAAATACTAAGAATAAAGAGAAGAGCCGCTAGACCTACCCATACCAAGCACCTAAAAACGGCTGAGGACGTCGGGTGCTTGGTATGGGTAAGTCGAGCGGACTTTTCTTTATTCTTAGTATTTTGTCCGTGCCTGACGTCTTTATCCGGAAGACGGCAGCCCGACGTCTTTATCCAGAAGGCGGCAGAGTACGGCAGTGCCGGGTCCTCGGAGTCAGTCTCCGGTGTGGGTTAGCCCTTAGGCCTAGCAGACATTTCTTAATTCCATAGCTACTTTTCGTACATGCTATACAGAAAAATAGGTCATCCCCACAGCCAGTGAGTAATAATCACAATTAGAAACACTGATGAAGGAATTGGCTTCAACAATCACGACGTCACTTCCCTCGTAATGGCGCATGGTAACTTAGTAACTGGCTCTAAACTATCGGAACAATGGCTGACGGCCTTATGAAATATTTCTCCGACGAGCATAAAAGCGTATCTAGAGGGAAAAAAAACATTATAAATCTGATTATGTTTTGACTTTTACACATTCTGATCACAAGACATATGAAAAGTTCTAGCCAGCATGAAGAATAAAAAGCACCGATTTTCTTTGTTTAGAACCACGATGGCCGCCGTTGCTGGGCGACGTGACATCAGACCATTGAATCCAATTACATCCCAATACCTGATGATACATTTCATTTTTTTTCAATCGTTTCTCTTAAAATTGAGAGTGATGCTCAGGCTCTGTGTTCTGATTGGTCGGTGTGATAGCAAGTACTAAGATTGCTATGGGTCGTCGGTTCTCAGCTATCGGATGATATCCGGGACAAAATACTGGGGCCTACTTTATTTTTGATTTTTGAGAAAAAATAAACCAATGAAATGTTTATTCGACTAGATAGTTTTAATAAAATACACGATAACTGACGTAGTTTTCAAAGATGTCTGCACTGTTTGTTGATTGAATAACTCGGGACTTATATTATAAGATGATAGTAAAAGGAATCTATGTCAATAGCTTGCCATGCATAGCAAATAGAAGTCACATGACCATTAGGTAGAAGCATCAATCAAAGAGTTAAAAAACGGTAGGCGGTGCCTGAAGCCTGTGATCGTGAAAATACTAACGAACGAGTGAAAATGGAGAGGCTTCGTATAGGACCGATACAGACAATGGACGCTTCGGTTACAACCACCATTGAGTACAGACGAAGCAAGTTATTTTGCATTTTACTTTATTTTATTTGTTTTCCATGTTAATTTGTGTATTGTTGTGCTGACGAAGGGTTTGTACCCGAAACGTCCATTGTCTGTATCGTTCCTATACGAAGCCTCTCCATTTTCACTCTTTCGTTAGTATTTTCAATTAGAGAGTTGTATTTTTGAAGCACAGATAATAAATAGTATGATTTCACTTACCGTCCATGAGAGACTGAACTGTCACATGAAATTATTTCCTACGAACATTGGAAAGCGAGCTGGTTTTGAAACCCATTACGTGCCAAATGTTACCAGTTTCGTATTTTGCCCGCAGTATGATCTCACCCTTTTCAAATTACATTTTTACTTCTCGTCGTGGTTTGTAAAGGGCCCCCATAGACGTTGAGTTCTGTACCCGTGATGGGCAAGTCTGGGTTGCTGTGATCCTTTACGACCGTCTTTTAAATGGCTTATTTGACTTATCAAGCGACTCTACACTAATAATAGAAAATCCTAGATGTTTTTCGAAACAAAGTCACTGCTCATTCACTTTTCAGACTGCTTCACAACTTTCTATTGTGAAAGGAAGGAATTAAAATTTGAGAGACTGCGCTTTCGTATCCGTTTTTCATTTAATCCAGCAATACTTTCGGCACGCCTCTTTTGTCCGCCAAAACAATCTTAACCAACACACAAAACTACGTGGAATAAGTTTATAGTGAATTAGCGAAGGAGAGAGAGAGAGAGAGAGGGAGAGAGAGAGAGAGAGAGAGGGGGGGGGAAGAGAGAGAGAAAGAGAGAGAGAGAGAGAAAGAAATAACTAGAGTTAATAGTGAATTAGCGAAGGAGAGAGAAAGAGAGAGAGAGACAGACAGACAGATAGAGAGAGAGAGAGAGAGAGAGAGAGAGAGAATTAATCATCTCTCCGGCAGTTATCAGCAATAACAAACAACCAAATGAATCAATTTTATTAACCCTATTGAATGAGGTTAAGCAGTTTTCTTGACAGACTGTGCGCTGCCGTGGACAGAGCTTATTACTAGGGGTTCGTGTACCAAAAGTGATCAGGAATGAAAAAAAAAAACCTCCATTTGCGATGAAAATAAAAGAAAAAAGATTACGAACTTCTAGATCTAGTTAAAAATGTCCTCTGTGAATAAGAAGTATATCCTTTCTTTAAAAACTATAGCATTGTGGAGAACATTGTGCTTATTTGAGTCAATAAAAAAATTGATACGGCGCACAACTCTACTGAAAGATTTGAAAATTAGAAATGTATTTTTTACAGACAGATAAACAGATAACTTGATTTCCTTTTATAATTTAAAGTCAGTTTGAAAGTTCGTTGAGTCAAGCAGATATCATAAGATATGTACCAACGACAACACTTGACTCCCAAAATCAACTAATTTTGACACTGTAAAAAGTTGTCAATTTGCGTCATCTATTGATGACATCAAGTATTATTATTACTTCCGTTGTGTTGTTGATTTAGCGGTGATCAGTGTTATGTATGTTCTAATTGCGTGTATGTTTGTGTGTGTGCGTGTGTGCGTGTGTGTGTTTGTGTTTGTGTGTGTGTGTGTGTTGTGTGTGGTGTATACATGTGTGTGTGGGTGTTGGCATTTTTCAGCAAATCGTGGCATTCATTGTGATATTATTCACTTGATCACATGAAGGTATTTCAGTCGCCATTTTGATTCTTTTTTACTATTAGGGTTAGCTCGAGATCGAGGATATTTCTTTTTCTATTAAGGTTAGTCATACGTCTTAGTAAAGGTGCTAGGATGTTTGTTTTTCCATAAGTTAAGTAAAGGGGAGACATTCCGAAAGCTCCTACATCCCCAGTATTCTTTAAATTTGTATTTTCACCGTTGATATTTTGTCAGGCATTTATTTATTCAATTTGTCATTTTATCTAAAAGTATTTTAAAAACTCTAGAACAAACCTTGATAGATTTGTGAAAGTTTAAAATTTCTTAATTTGACCATTGTTTTGATTTTCAGCCGCCATTTTGATTTGTTAAATATTGAAAGGTAGTGCAAAGCAGTCCGAGAGTTTTTTTTTTTTTTTTTGTTTTTTTTTTCTATTAGGGTTAGCTCGAGAGGTTAGTCATAAGTCTTATTAAAGGTGCTAGGAAGTTTGTTTTTCCATAAGTTAAGTAAAGGGGAGACATTCCAAAAGCTCCTACATCCCCAGTATTCTTTAAATTTGTATTTTCACCTTTGATCTTTTGTCAGGCGTTATTTATTCAATTTGTCATGATTTTTTCTATTAGGGTTAGCTCGAGATTGGATGATTTTTTTTTCCTATTAGGGTTATTCATAAGTATTATTAAAGTGCTAGGATGTTTGTTTTTCCTATTGGGGTTAATTAAAGGTACTAGGTTTAATTTTTTCTTGGGGTTAGTTGAGGGAATATATTATTAAATATATTATTGGGCCAACAGAAAAATCAACCGAAGATATACCAAATTACACAGACAACGTTGTTTACCAATCTGCCCTCATTAAATGATGGTGAGTACAGTATCGAATGAAAATAGTTCTTTCCCCGCGAAATTGCGGGCTTTTTACTAGTAGCTTTAAATATTACTAAAATTTATAGGATAGAATGGGAAACATATGATATCCTTTGAACTCGATTTTGCATTATGCACACTTGTCTCCGTTATATGATCTTATACGTTTTCTTGTGGAATCATTGAAGTTAAAGTGTGACGTTGTGTGAAAGACGACTGCACTCTGTTTCTCAACCTTCGGCTCAAAAGACATGACGTACACTGACAAAATGTCTTTTCTCTTTTGGTCCGATTTCTTTTCTACTTCAAATGTAAATGAATTAACATGATCCTCATTTTGTCAAAATGTCCTAAAACTCTTAATAGATTAAGATACGTTGGGAATTGTCTGAACTTATCGATATTTCAAGTTAAAAATACATCCGGCCAAAATGTTAAAAAGCGGTTTGATCATTGCATGACAAAGTGGTTTTTGTTTCGAAATAATAGGCTAATTAAACTGCAAATTGCACATTGCGTGAAAATACTTTGCTATGTCTATATGGTCTAGACATTTTCACATGGAAATGTCATGGCATGGATATTATTTGTTCAAATGTGAATGGGAATTATATCTAATGTATGTGTCATAATATGTACCTAACTCAAACTCATTTCTTTCTTTCTTTCTTTCATTTCCATCGTAAACCTCCCTTAAACGAAAACTGCAAAATCGGAAATGACAGTCACTCTTTTAATAATTTAGAGTGGTAACTTTATGTTGTAATTCATCAAAATTGTTTTTTTTTTCTCTATATATAATGAGCTACAAGGCAAAAGTAAGTCTACCCCTATGTCATGGTCTCAAGTGAGTAAAGAGCTACTCGACTATGCATAAAGATATATGTAGAATGAGGCCCCAGAATTTACTAGTTACTATAAATGAAAAACAATTAACGATTTGTTTACAATGAAAGAAAAATAATGATGAAATTTAATTAAAAGAGATAAACAGTGATCGTGGCAGTTACAAATAGAGATATGGATATTTTACGTAACTTATGATAATATGTCAGGTTCGTAAGTTTACGTTTCCAGGCAGTTGATGGGCTTGGATGATCTATTCCTCTGATAACAGGATCGGACTCGTAAAATTCCACTTCCAGGCAATTAGTACGAAGTTATTGTGTAGTCCTTTGACAGCGGGCTTGGGTTTGATCCTTGAAGATTATACAATCAAAGTTAAAAGCTCCGGCGTCTTAATGGTGTAGATATAATATCTACAAAGTCCCAAAAGATAAAAATCTTCCAGTATATATATAGGAATAGAGCGACTGGCCGTCCGGCATAGATTGTGGAGAGAAAGTGAGTGTCGAATGTTAGACCTATCAGCTTTTATAATAAGTGGCTACGTGACAGAATGTAGAACGAAAAGTATTCACTAATTAGAAATTAATTCGAGGGAAGGCTATAAAAGGAAAGACGATCTAATATTAGAAGGTAAAGTTTATCTAAGCCTACCGAAATATAACTGGAGTGAGATGAATTCAGTTCTTAATAAAATAAAATTTAATAAGATAATTGTGAACAACCTTTACTGTGACACCCCCACCCACGTTTAAAATATACTCTTTAACCATTATGGGAAAGATAGATTTTACAAACGGAAGTAAATTTACTATCATGATACTCTAGCATTAATCCATTGTTATGATTTGTGCTACAATTAAATTATTTATTAACTAGACATGGAAATGTTTATATTAACGTAGGTATATGAATGGGTGACAATAACAATGAAAGATTGTGATTACAAATCATTGTGATGAACAACATGATGGCAATGTGATTACAAATCATTGTGATAAACAATAGTGATGGCAATGAAGCATGATTTAAGTCGATGATATGAAGGTAATTTACTGAATGAAATGAATGAAAATGTAAATGGAATATTGACATTTCAATTATTAATCATAAATGAGTGAAAATTCATAACAATAATAGATAAAGAGAAGATTTCCCAAATCATGAATGGGTATGGTATATATATCCAAACAATACTCAATGTTACATTAAGTTGGGTCATCATGTTTACAAATAAAATTATCGAAATTGTGCGTTCTGATTTGGCATAATTTTCGAGGTAACTAACAGTATGCATGAGAGGTTAAGTTATACCCTTCTCACGTCATTACACTAATCGAGAAAGTAGGTCGGCGTGAATATTTTCACAGCCTGGTATGTGAGAGATACTGAAAGTGTAATTTTGCAAAAATAGACTCCACCTTAGTACTCTACTATTATTCATTTTGTTATTTCTTATGTACGTGAGTGGTTTATGGTCCGTTTCGACCACAAACTCTTTTAGCAGTAGATATCTGCTGAATGTCTTTAAAGCAAAGACGATGGCCAGTCCTTCACGCTCTATTACAGAGTATCGTGATTCTCTGTCCAATAATTTTCTGCTTGCATATAAGCAAGGCATTAGAGTTCCCTCATGCTCCTGTAATAGTACACCTGCGATGCCCTTATCAGACGCGTCAGTTCTTACAACAAATTCTTTTGATATGTCGGGTAATTTAAGAATTGGTTCTGAACAGAGTAATGCCTTTAATTGGTTAAAGCTATTCTGACACACTTCTGTCCAAACAATTTTGTTCGGTGACCCATTCTTTGTCAGATTTGTTAGCGGTGTCGCGATGTGCGCGAAGTTGTAAATGTATTTCCTGTAAAAATTTAGGAGCCCAAGTACTTTGCGTACTTCTTTTTTTGTCTTAGGTGGTTGCAATTGTGCGATTTTTGTTTGTTTTTCTGTCTCGGGTGTCTGTGTCCCATGACCAACGGTATGATCAATCCTGCATTTGAAGCTTCGATATTAGTAAACATAGGTTGCGACACTGTGTCTCTATCAAAATACTTTTTTAGCATATTTGCATGGAATGTCTTTGTTGTGTTGTTAATTTTAATCTCGTAATTAACATTAGATTTTACTGCTGTTATTTTGAATGGTCCTTTCCATGTAGCTAAAAGTTTACTCGAGTCATCGGGTAAGAGTATTAGTACTTTGTCACCAATCTCAAATTTTCTTGACTTGCTTTTTCGATCGGAGTATTCCTTGTATTTCTCTGCTTTTTTAGTGACGGATTCCTGTGCTAGCTTACATGTGTCCTCTATTCTGTCTTTCAGGTTTCTTGCATATTCGTAAGCAAACATAATTTCGTTATTGTCCTCCTCATTCCCTTTACAAATGTCGGCTACTATATTGATCGGGCCGCGAGGTGATCGTCCATACATCAACTCAAATGGGGAGTAGCCTGTAGATTCTTGGGGTATTTCTCTATATGCAAATAGGATTGCTGGTAAGTATCTGTCCCAATCATCTGGTTTTTCTGCTGACACTTTTCTTAACATATTCTTTAGAGTGCCATTAAATCTTTCACAAAGACCATTTGCTTGGGGGTGGTAGGGAGTTGTGAATGAGTGTTGGATTCCCATGAGTTTCATGGTTTCATGCATCATATGTGATGTAAATTGGGGTCCATTGTCCGACAGTATCTCATTTGGTATGCCTATTCTAGTAAAAATTGTCATCAATGCTTCAGCTATGTGATCCGATGTAGTTGATTTCAATGCTATCGCTTCTGGCCACCTGGTTGCGTAATCGACTAGTGTTAGTATGTGTGTATGGTTTCTATCTGATTTTGTTAAAGGGCCTATAATGTCAATTGCAACTTTTTGAAAAACTTTTTCAATAACTGGGGTTGTCTCTAATGGCAATCTCGGTATTCTGCCTTTTGCGACTCTTCTTTGGCATGTGTCACACGATTTCACATATTCTCGGACGTCTTTAGTAATTCCAGGCCATGTGAAATTCTCGGATATTCTCTTCAATGTGGAAGAGCTCCCAAGATGTCCAGAAGTTATTGAATCGTGCGCTATTCCAAGGATTTTGTTTCTGTAAATACTCGGCGTGACCAGTTGTTTAGCTATTTTATTTCTTTTCCTATGTAACCTGAACAGAATATCTTTTTCAATGATGTATTCAACTTTTGATTTCGTCCCTTTGTTTGCGATATTGAAATATGATGTTAAAGTCGGGTCCTTTTTCTGTTCTTCAATGAACGTGTTCCTGTCAAATTGTTGTGGTTCAAGAGAAATAGTCATTGGCTTCTCTGTCGTCTTAGTCATCTTTCTTGTTTCTGCTAGACAAGCTGTTTCTTGGGTTAATGACCATTCTTTTACATCTGTTGGGTTGTCTTTAAGACCTTTTATATTGCCAACAATAACATCAGCGACGGGGTTGGGAAGTATACAGCATTCCACTATTCCTGTATGGTATGGGGTTTCTATGTACACATTAGCTGTTTCAAAGGTTTCGACTGTGCCACTGAATGTGATGCATTGTACCGTTTTACCAGTTTTGTCTTCGTCATTGATCAAAGATGCTTTTATTCCTACTGTACTGCATCCTGTGTCTCTCAATATTTTGCAATCAGTTCCATTAGCTTTGCCTTCACAAAAAAATAGCGATCCTGATTTGTGAGTTTGTGTTAAAAGTGACATACCTTTCACTTTCACGCAATACACATTTATATTTTCTCCTGACATTACTCGTGTTTGATTATTTACACTGGTTTGGAGTGATGCATTTGCAGTTTCTTTTGGATATCCCACGATTTTGTAACATTTGTCTGCTGTGTGGCCTTTCATTCCACAATATTGACATTTAATTATAGGTTTGTTGGTTTTCTTATACTCAGTATTATTGTCAGTGCTATTTCTTGTTTTGTTTTGATAGGGTCGGCTATGGTCTCTATTGAACTGTTTGTTCCATGGTTTGTTACTATGATCATCTTGTTTCACTTGCGTGTTCCGAGTGATTGATCGGCTCGTTCTATTTGAGTATTGAACTTTAGGTGTACATGACTCTGAGCAGCGGCAGCGTAGTATGGTTCCTTCAATGTTCTGCTAAGGGGTGTCAATGGATGTGCGCTGTTAAAGTTTTCTGCGTAGATTTTTAATTTGTCCAAGTTTTCTGGCTTTCTCTCTTTAAAGAATGCGACTAAATCTGGGTTGCAAGCTTGATAGATTCGATTCTTCAGCGTGAGATAGTAAAGGCCTGCAAAGTCGTCTTGTTTTACGTTTGCCAACTCAAGCCACCGATTTAGAAATTGAGTAATTCGGTTCACGAATGTATTAAAGTCTTCTCCACTTTCCGGTTTTGCAGTGTGAAACCTTTCCTGGTAACCATCTTCCGTTAATCTAAATCTTTTTAGTAGAGCGTCTTTAATTTTTCCATAGTCATCTGCATCTTCAGTTGTTAAGGTATAGAAAACGTTTAGCGGTTCTCCAGATAAGCAGTTAATCAAGGCTGTGGCCCATTTGCTTTCTGGCCAACGATAACCTTTAGCCTGAACTTCGAATCGGTGTAAGAAGGATTCTAGACAGTCTGAGCGTTCATCGTATGTTGGCATGCGTGGAAGTTTCACGAAAAATTCATCACTATTATTATGTTTTCTTTCATGACCGGTTTTTGTTTTTTCAATTTCCAGCATCATTTGGGTCCTTTTGGTTTCTTCTTCTGCTAAAGCTATTTGTCTTTTTAGTTCCCTTTCTTGGACTCTTTCTTCTCGTTCTTCTCTACGTATTCTTTCTTCATGTTCTTTTTCTTCTCTACGAATTCTTTCTTCATGTTCTTTTTCTTCTTTTACTTTCTCTTCGCACCATGAAAATATTCTTTCCTGGGGTATTTCTAAGTCCTTTGAGAGACTTAAGTATCTTTTATATGCTTCCATGTTGCAATAAATTAGTTACGGTATTTTATATATATTATATTGACAGGATACTGTTACTGACTGTTTTATTTATTTACACTTACTGGAATGAACTGTTCTATTTTTAGAAATCTCTCTCTCTCTTATTTCAACTTATTATGTATGTTGAATTTGATGCCTTTTATCGTTATATCTTATAAAGCAATGTGTCAATACAATGCGGAGTTATTATGACTTGAGTCAATAACAATGTGTCAATCGCGTGTACTCTAAACTATGTTACTACGAAAAATGTATCACCAATGTGTGTGACTCGTCGTTAGTTTGTGTACAATTATTCGCAATGACGCTAATATACTAGAGTGTGATAACAATAATAGGATGCCAAAATAATCCCAAGTTATCTATCACTAAATATAACACGACGGCTAGTAGACTCCTTTTATTATTATTTACTTTTTAAAGACTCACTTTTCAGAACATAATATATAAGTGGTTTTCGGTAACAGTAGTATGCCAAAAATGTATTTAAAACAAATCACTATGCAAAACAAATCACGATGTCTATAGTTACTATGTGATGCCCAACTCATGTAAAAGAGAATAATGAAGGATATATTTACCAACTCAGTTCGTGGCTGGGACCTCTCTCTTGTTCAATGGTTGTTCAACAATTGTAATTAGGCATTGAAGAGTGTTTAACAGTGATGTCTGAAATACAAAACAATAAAATATCGTAAGATTTACAATAGTTACAAAATGTGTTCACAACACTGAGTGATTGGATGATAGGTGAATGAATCGTTATGGAATGTAAACATATTGAAAACAATTCATGAATGAGGCAAACAACAAATATGTGATATAATAACAAAGTGGACAAGGAATGAATGAATGAATGAAAAACTGAGTGAATAGATGAATGAATGAATGGATAATGTATGAATGAAAGAATGAAGGGAGGAATTAATGTATGAATGATTGGATAAATGAGTGAATAAACGAATGAATGGATGAATGAATGAATGAATAAATAAATGAATGAACAATGAATGAATGAATAATTTATAAATGAATAAATGAATGAAGGAATGAATCAATAAAATGCTATTCAATTTGAATGAAAGAATGAATGGATAAATTGCTATTCCATTTAAATGAAGAAATGAAAAAGAAAAAAAAATTAATCCTGTAAATAGGGAGTTCAATTAAAATATGATCAAGTGGGGCAATTAAGAGTTTTACAATTTAAACTTTAAAGTTAGATGAAATAGATATATGTAACTAAATAAATTCAATTCTTTATATGTGTCCCCTCCAAAATGTCATGGTCTCAAGTGAGTAAAGAGCTACTCGACTATGCATAAAGATATGTAGAATGAGGCCCCAGAATTTACTAGTTACTATAAATGAAAAACAATTAACGATTTGTTTACAATGAAAGAAAAATAATGATGAAATTTAATTTAAAGAGATAAACAGTGATCGTGGCAGTTACAAATAGAGATATGAATATTTTACGTAACTTATGATAATATAATGAGAAGTTTACGTTTCCAGGCAGTTGATGGGCTTGGATGATCTATTCCTCTGATAACAGGATCGGACTCGTAAAATTCCACTTCCAGGCAATTAGTACGAAGTTATTGTGTAGTCCTTTGACAGCGGGCTTGGGTTTGATCCTTGAAGATTATACAATCAAAGTTAAAAGCTCCGGCGTCTTAATGGTGTAGATATAATATCTACAAAGTCCCAAAAGATAAAAATCTTCCAGTATATATATAGGAATAGAGCGACTGGCCGTCCGGCATAGATTGTGGAGAGAAAGTGAGTGTCGAATGTTAGACCTATCAGCTTTTATAATAAGTGGCTACGTGACAGAATGTAGAACGAAAAGTATTCACTAATTAGAAATTAATTCGAGGGAAGGCTATAAAAGGAAAGACGATCTAATATTAGAAGGTAAAGTTTATCTAAGCCTACCGAAATATAACTGGAGTGAGATGAATTCAGTTCTTAATAAAATAAAATTTAATAAGATAATTGTGAACAACCTTTACTGTGACACCCTATCCCGGACAATGTTAATGCAAATGGTCTCCCTGATAATTTCTATAACTTTTTTTCATTATAAAGTGTCAAAGGTAAGACAAGTTCTTGACCAAACAAATTTAGCGTCGATTATTCACCATTTAATGGGCAGAACTTAACTTCTATTAATATTGTTTCAAAAGAATTAATAAAAAATCTGATTTTATCTCCCCCCCCCCCCCCCCCCCCCCAAAAAAAAAAAAAATAAAAAAACAACACGTGACCTAGACCCTATTCCTACTTATGACGGAGAACATTGATGTCCTCATTGACTCAATAACATAATATTATATAATCAATCTGTCACTTTCGGAAGGCACTGTCCCAGATGCATTTAAACATGCAATTGTTACCTCTCTTTTGAAAAACAACAAACTTGGATTAACAAAACAAACTTGGATTTTTTTTCTTTTAAAAACTCATTTTTAACCTCCCTTTTCCGTCAAAAATCCCCGAGAAGGTAATTTTACGTCAACTGAAACATCATCTATCCCATAATGATCTAATTGAACCTTTTCAATCGGCATATAGATAGAATGCGCTTGTCTTAGAAGCTGATAACATTGCCATCCGGATGTATAACGGACCAACACACAAAACTGTGTGTATCCATGAACGTTTATAGTCAGGTTAATCCAGTTTAGTGAGCATTACTCATAAACGCGGATGGCAAAAAACAATAACAAAGACCTGAGTGACGTCAACTAAGACCTATCTCTAGACCCGACCAGAGCACCGAAACCGTCCTGCTAAAAATAAACAATGACTTGTTGAGTGCTGCCGACGATGGTTTAGTTTCTATTATGTCTCTTCTCGATCAGTAGGCTGCATCCGACACAATCGATCACGAATTTCTCATAAACAGATTACTTTTAACATATCTTTTAGTATCTTTGGCACGGCCTTTTCTAAGTTTTAGTCTTATCTTAGTGGTCGTTGCCAACAAATAACTGTCAATAATATCTCGTCTAAAACCCAATCTCTTGAATTTGGTGTGCCGCAAGTTTCGGTTCTTGGGCCTATTGTATATGTAATGTAAACTCAGCCACTCGGAAGCTGATTTCTCAATATAATTTAAATTGCCATTTTTATGCCGGTGAGACACAACTGTACCAATCTGTGTCAATCGAAAACATTCAAGACTGCGCCCATAATATTCAAACCTGTATAGAAAATGTCAACAAATGGATGCACGCTAGCAATATTTAAAATGAACAACGAGGAGACAGAGTTAATGGCATGCGCTACACCTCATAAAATTATAATTATTAATCCCCCCCCCCCCCCAATCCCATAACAATAGATTCATTTGTAGTTCAGGATAACAAAATCATTAAAAAATATTGGAATTTATTTTTTAATCAAACTTTCAGTATGGATTTTCAAATAAGTAAAGTATATGTCAGTCTCTTTTTATAGAAAATAGAAAATTGTGGCTCATAAGACCTTATCTATCCTTGTCTCCAGCAAAGAAAATCACTTCCGAATTTATACTTTCTCGTCTAAATTATTGTAATTCTCTTTTCGTAGGCCTTCCAGCGAAACAAATTTCTAAATTACGGCGCTTTGAAAACACTGCAGCCTATATTGTCACTAGAACTACTGTACAAACCAGACAATCACTCATAAATCTTCATTGGTTGCCTGTTGAGGCACGTATTGATTATAGAATAGCATGCATTTGCCACCAAATTATCTCTCAAGAAAATAACGAAGCACCAGCCTACCTTAAAGATCACCTTTTTCAACTTGTATTTATCTGGGCACTATTTACGATAATCTAGGTCAGTGCCATTTAAAAGATCTTTTAAATTTGCATGACCTCACATTTGGAACAGCCTGCCCGAGGACATTGATTTTTAGATTCATAATATTCTTTTTAAAAAAAACACTTTAAAACATACTTTTAACAAATATAATAAAATTTGATCATTAGATATTTTTATTCTCGGGATTATTTGTTTGTGGCGTTTTGTTTTTGTTTTGTATGTTTGTTTTTTTTTTTTGTTTTTTTTTTTTTGTTGTTCTTTTATTTTGTTTCGTTTTGTTTTGTTTTGTTTTTGTTTTTTGTTTGTTGTTGTTGTTTGTTTTTGTTTTTTTCTAGGGGGGGGGGGTTTGGGGGTTTTTTGTTTTGTTTGATTGTTCGTTTTGAGATATTTTTTTTTTCGTTCCATTGCAACGCAATAATAGTGCAGTGATGCAGTATACCAGGAAAGAGAAAGAGAGGCACCTGGAGGACTGTTGAAGAGAAGATGAAAGAGGCTGGAAAGACGTGGATTGAGCTGAGCTGGCTGGCCCAGGACTTTGTTGGCGCCTTATGTTCCACAAGGAACCAAGAGGATAAGTAATATAAGCCCCTTCTGTTGTGAAAGTTTAAGGCTACATGTACCTATTTACAAGACGGATAGTCAAATGGTTATGGTTTCATTGTTGTTAATGGAATGTTCTCGAACTAGCACAAAATAGTCTCACCCAGGTTTATTATTAGTGAACTCAATATTTATTTGCTCTCAACATAAATATTCGTTTTAAATAAAAACCAAATTCGAGAAATTTGGAGTATAATTATTATTTGATCGCACCGAAAAGTAATCAAGGGATGTAGCTATTCTTTGTAACAAAAAAAGTATAATTTATACAGTTACCTCCCTTGGATTGAAAATTATGATTTAAAAATACAAACGTACCCATAATACAATCTGACAACTCCGTCTTTTAAAACCTTGTTTCTCCTACTTATCTAATTCTGAGTCCCATCGCAGTAGTCGCAGTGCTATCATGGAAAAACCCGAATGCAGGCTAGATAGATAAAATTTTCTTTATTTATTTTCAGGGCAAATTTTATTTTGATATGTCTCTCATGAAACCACTGAACTGACGACAGACGTCATCAATCTGCACTCTAAAAAAAAAAGATGCGAATCAAAACTTTTGGGCAGATAAATCGTCTTTCAAATATTGGTCAGAATAAAATGACTTTCATTTTGTTTGTTTTTTAAAGTGTAAAAGTTAGGACGCCAGGTTTGATCGTTTTTTGTTGTTTTTTTTTTGTTTTTTTTTTTTTTTTTTGCCAAAACAAGGGTCAGTTTAATCAATCAATATTTGAAGGGCGTGTTGGTTTTTTTCAGCCAATTTTTTAAATACGAGTTGGTTTGTTTTGTTTTGTTTTTTTTTGGTTTTTTTTTTTTTTTGGTGTTTTTTTTTTTTTTTTTTTTTTTTTTCTTTTTTGTTTTGTTTTATGTTTGTTTTTTTTAAATATATTTTTATTTGTTTGTTATTGTTTATTATATGAGTGTGTGTGTGTGTGTGTGTGTGTGTGTGTGTGTGTGTGGGTTCGAGCCTCGTTCGGCACAAAGTTAGGTCCTTGGAAAAGGCTCTTTACTCACATTCTCTCACCGTACTCGGGTGTACGATGAGGATCTGGCCGTTAACAGCATTGTCTCTGTCAGAGAAAATTTTAATATCGCCTAATAGGCTACATGTTACGTGTTGCTGTTTGTCAGGGACCCTTTGTAAAGTGCTTTGAGCAGGTTAGTGGACATTGCGCTTTAGATAGAATGAAGTTGACGTCACTCGGGTCTTTGTGATTGTTTTTTGCCACCCATGCTTATGAGTAATTCTCACATAACTGTATTATCGAGACTATAAATATTCATGGTTACACATAGTTTTGTGTATTGGTCCGTTATACTTTTGGATGGCAATCTTGTGAGCTTCTTAGCCAAGCGCATACTATCTATTTAAAAGCTCAATTAAAATTATTTTTTTAATGCCTTATCCACTCGGCCATTATGATGTCAGCAAAAGGCAAGATCAAATACAGCGTTAAAGGGTCGTCAACACGTAACCAGTTATTGGCCAGACACTTTCACGAGGAATGTTGTTCAGCCAGACACAGACAAGTGACAAGATACACAACAACCCACTGGAGAAACTTTTTTGTTTGTTTGTTGTGTCTGGGATATTTTCATTTTCGTCGTCTGCTGGGAAGTGTCAAGATGTCATTGATTCACTTTCCATGTCACAAACAGGTGGCAGGTGTGGTCTTCTTATGGAGGGAATTGGGTTTTGTTTGTTTTGTTTTTTTTGTTGGGTTTTTTTTTTTTTTTGGGGGGGGGGGGGATTTTTTTGTTTGTTTTGTTTTTTGGGGGTTTTTTTTCGTTTATTTTTAAAAATTAGTTTAGCCCTATTAGCCTATTTAGGTCAACATATTATCAAACCAGTAGACTAATAGGGTTTTAAAGAGGGTGAAGTGTTCCATAAATTCCCTTAAAGCATAAGTAACGATATATTATAAATTACACATTGCATTATTCTTTGATATAAAAAAATATTTTTAAAAGTAGAAACAGATAAAAGCTCTAGAAGAATATTTTCTCGAAAAAGGAAAAATATTTTTTTAAAAGAAACACCCATTCCTATTATTGACATTTTTGTCATGTACGAGTGCTCAGTTATAAAATATTTATTTTTAAACAAAAAGTTACCGATCAATGGCATTTTCAAATTCATTATTTGAGAGGGGATGTCCAGCAGACCAAATACGTAATTTTTCAAAACAAATAATTTGTCACCCACCCTTAAGTCCACTCGGACAATTATAATAATGAGTGAGTACAGATTACGGCAATCGGACCAATGTTATTGTTTCCAGATCGACGGTTGGGTGATTAATTTTCATTGAATAAATAAGAAGGATGGTAGACCGCCCTTAAGTCCACTCGGACAATTATAATAGTGAGGATGAGTAGTTTTCATTAAAGAGAGGGGAGGTCCAGCAGACAAAATAATTGATGTTCAAAACAAACAATTTGTGACTTATCCTTAAGTCCACTCCGACAATTATAATAATGAGTGAGTACAGTTTACGGCAATCGGACAAATGTTATTGTTTCAAGATCGACGGTTGGGTGATTAGTTTTCATTGAAGAGAGAAGAAGGCAGGTAGACCACCCTTAAGTCCGCTCGGACGATTATGATAATGGGGGTGATTAATTTCCACTGAAGAGAAGGGATGTCTGGCAGACCAAATACGTAATTTTTGAAAGCAAACAATTTGTCACCCACCCTTAAGTCCACTCGGACAATTATAATAATGAGTGAGTACAGTTTATGGCAATCGGACAAATGTTATTGTTTCTAGATCGACGGTTGGGTGATTAGTTTTTATTGAAGAGAGAAGAAGGTAGGTAGACCACCCTTAAGTCAGTACACTCCGACAATTATAATAATGACGGTGATTAGTTTTCACTGAAGAGAGGGGAAGGCCAGCAGAGCATATATGTGTTATATTTCACAACAAAGAATTTGTAACCCACACTTTATCCACTCGGACAATTATAATAATGGGGGTGACTAATTTTCACTTAAGAGAGGGGGTGTCCAGCAGACCCAATACGTAATTTGTTTCAAAGCAAACAATTTGTCACCCACCCTTAAGTTCACTCGGATAATTATAATAATGAGTACAGTCCACGGAAATCGGAACAATGTTAATTTTTCTATATCGACGGTTGGGTGATTAGTTTTCACTGAAGAGAGAAGAAGGTAGATAGACACCCTTAAGTCCACTGAGACAATTTTAATAATGAGGCTGAGTAGTTTTCACTGAATGAGGGGAAGGCCAGCAGACCATATACGTTATATTTCTCAACAAATAATTTGTGACCCACCCTTAAGTCTACCCGGACAATTATAATAATGAGTGAGTACTGTTTACGGCAATCGGACCAATGTTATTGCTTCTAGGTCGACGGTTGGGTGATTAGTTTTCATTGAAGAGATAAGAAGGTAGTAAGACCACCCTTAAGTACAGTCGGACAATTATAATAATGAAGGTGATTAGTTTTCACTGAAGAGAGTGATAAGGCCAGCAGACCATATACGTTATATTTCACAACATAAGAATATGTAACCCACCCTTATACCCACTCGGACAATTATAATAATGGGGGTTAGTTTTCACTTAAGACAAGGGATGTGCAACAGACCAAATAAGTAATTTTAAAAAACAAACAATTTGTCACCCACCCTTAAGTCCACTCGGACAATTATAATAATGAGTGAGTACAGATTACGGCAATCGGACCAATGTTATTGTTTCTATATCGACGGTTTGGTGATTATTTTTCATTGAAAAGAGAAGACGGTAGGTAGACCACCATTAAGTCCACTCGGACAATTGTAATAATGGGGGTGATTAGTTTTCACTGAAGAGATGGGATGTCCAGCAGACCAATACGTAATTTTTGAAAGCAAACAATTTGTCACCCACCCTTAAGTCCACTCGGACAATTATAATAATGAGTGAGTACAGTTTACGGCAATCGGACAAATGATATTGTTTCTAGATCGACGGTTGGGTGATTAGTTTTTATTGAAGAGAGAAGAAGGTAGGTAGACCACCCTTAATTCAGTACACTCCGGCAATTATGATAATGACGGTGATTAGTTTTCACTGAAGAGAGGGGAAGGCCAGCGGAGCATATATACGTTATATTTCACAACAAAGAATTTGTAACCCACACTTTATCCACTCAGACAATTATAATAATGGGGGTGACTAATTTTTACTTAAGAGAGGGGATGTCCAGCAGACCAAATATGTAATTTGTTTCAAAGCAAACAATTTGTCACCCACCCTTAAGTTCACTCGGATAATTATAATAATGAGTACAGTCCACGGAAATCGGAACAATGTTAATTTTTCTTTATCGACGGTTGGGTGATTAGTTTTCACTGAAGAGAGAAGAAGGTTGATAGACGCCCTTAAGTCCACTGGTTTGTTTTGTTTGTTTGTTGCTTTAGGTCTTTTCCAACACAATTGAGGTTATATGAGAGACCGCTGAAACAAAAAAAAACAAGCAATCTAACAAAAATAGTACAAATGTAAATCAAAATCATAACCTAAAGATATCATAAGCTAAATTATAAATAACCAAGAACAAAAGGCAGAAGATTTACAGAAAAAAAAATCCCCTGTCAAAAATACAATCACAAACCAAAGAAGCAGAATAGGCTAGTAAAGAGAAGAAGAAACGACATAACTATCGGATCGTATACCCATGCGAACATCATAGGTATATGATTCAAGGGTGATGCTCCCATCCAACCACCCGCTAAGTCCACTGGGACAATGTTAATAATGAGGCTGAGTAGTTTTCACTGAATGAGGGGAAGGCCAGCAGACCCTATACGTTATATTTCACAACAAATAATTTGTGACCCACCCTTAAGTCCACTCGGACAATTATAATAATGTGAGTACTGTTTACGGCAATCGGACCAATGTTATTGCTTCCAGGTCGACGGTTGGGTGATAAGTTTTCATTGAAGAGATAAGAAGGTAGTTAGACCACCCTTAAGTCCACTGGGACAATTTTAATAATGAGTGAGTACTGTTTACGGCAATCGGACCAATGTTATTGCTTCTAGGTCGACGGTTGGTGATTAGTGTTCATTGAACAGATAAGAAGGTAGTAAGACCACCCTTAAGTACAGTCGGACAATTATAATAATGAAGGTGATTAGTTTTCACCGAAGAGAGTGATAAGGCCAGCAGACCATATACGTTATATTTCACAACAAAGAATATGTAACCCACCCTTATACCCACTCGGACAATTATAATAATGGGGGTTAGTTTTCACTTAAGACAAGGGATGTGCAACAGACCAAATAAGTAATTTTTAAAAACAAACAATTTGTCACCCACCCTTAAGTCCACTCGGACAATTATAATAATGAGTGAGTACAGATTACGGCAATCGGACCAATATTATTGTTTCTATATCGACGGTTTGGTGATTATTTTTCATTGAAAAGAGAAGAAGGTAGGTAGACCACCCTTAAGTACACTCGGACAATTGTAATAATGAGGGTAATTAGTTTTCACTGAAATGATGGGATGTCCAGCAGACCAATACATAATTTTTCAAAACAAACCATTTGTAGCCTACCCTTAAGTCCACTCGGACAATAATAATAATGAGTGAGTACAGTTTACGGCAATCGCACCAATGTTATTGTTTCTAGATCGACGGTTGGGTGAATGGTTTTCATTGAAGAGAGAAGAAGGTAGGTAGACCACCCTCAAGTCCAATCGGACAATTATAGATAGTTCGAAGATGATGTCTCTCAAGCCTTTGTTGTTATATTTTGCCATCCGCGTTTGTGAGTTATTCTCACTGAACTGTATTAACCAGACTATAAAAGTCCATGGTTACACATAGTTTTATGTGTTCGTTCGTTATACTTCCGGATGGCAATGTTATGAGCTTCTTAGCCAAGCGCATACTATCTATAACAATGAGGGTGATTCGTTTTCACTGAAGAGAGGGGAATACCAGCAAACTATAGATAGAATGCGCTTGGCCAAGGAGTTCACAACATTGCCATCCGGAAGTAGAACGGACCAACACACAAACTCTGTGTAACCATGAACTTTTATAGTCTGGTTAATACAGTTTAGTGAGAACAACTCACAAACGCGGATGGCAAAAACAATAACAAAGGCCTGAGTGACGTCATCTGCATACTATCTATATACGTTATATTTCATTTTTTAAAATTAAAAAAAAGAATTTGTAACCCACCCTTAAATCCGTTCAACAATTAAAATAATGGGGATGACTAGTTTTCAATGAATATAGATAGAATGCGCTTGGCCAAGGAGTTCACAACATTGCCATCCGGAAGTATAACGGACCAACACACAAACTATGTGTAACCATGAACTTTTATAGTCTGGTTAATACAGTTTAGTGAGAAAACTCACAAACGCGGATGGCAAAAACAATAACAAAGGCCTGAGTGACGTCATCTGCATACTATCTATATCTTTAGCATTTTTAGTTTGAAATGTTTACTGTTCTATGTTTTGGCTATCTATACCGAATATTAATTTCAATGATGTCGAGTATAACATGTAGCAACGAATCATAGTGATCAAAGAGCTTTAAAAACCCTGTGAGGAAAAAAAATGAACATTCGGGTCATAAATCCCCTGATATAATCATGTCTATGATGACGTCATATTCGTCATGAACAATCAAAATACGCTTCAACAGTCGTAACGCCACTTCCCTCGTAATGACGCATGGTTACTTAGTAACTGGCTCAAAACTATCGGAACAATGGTGGAGGCCCTTATGAAATATTTTTTTCCGACGAGCATAAAAGCGTATCCAGAGGGGAAAAAAAGACATTATAAATCTGATCATGTTTTGACTTTGACACATTCTAATCACAAGACATATGAAAAGTTCTAGCCAACATGAAGAATAAAAAGTACCGATTTTCTTTGTTTAGAACCACGATGGCCGCCGTTGCTGGGCGACGTGACATCAGACTATTGAATCAAATTATAATAATCGAACTCTTATTCATCAAATTCATATTTCAAACCATGGAGCTTCCTGCCAATGGCATTTCAAAAAAAGATTTATACTTTTAGAGTCTTAGGATATAAATTTTAAACTGCCCCAGACATCCATAAACTGTTCTTACAACTTTTTTTAAATGCCGAACGAATGGTTGTAGAAGAAAGTGTGATAAAAATTTTATAATTGTCTTTGTTTTTTGTTTATTTATTTTTTTTTTTTGGTGTTGCTTTGTGGTCTTGTAGTTTGATACTTGCCTTCGAACCGGTATACCCCGGGTTTGAATACCGCTCTGAGTGGCGCAAAGCTAAGTCCTTGGATACGGTTCTTTATTCACAATCTGTCACTGTACTCGGGTGTAAAATGAGAACTTGACTGTTAACAGCGTTGACTGTCGTAAAAAGAAAAGTGTAATGCTGTCTTACAGACGGCATGTATTGTCCTTTAAGTTTGTGTAACCTTTAAGGATGTTCTATATGCATTGTGCTTTTATGATTCATCATCGTCATAATCATCATTACTATTATTATAATGGTCATCATCATCATCATCATCATCATCATCATCAAAAGCAGCAGCAGCAGTATTACTATTATCATCATCATTATCATCGTCGTCGTCGTTGTCATCATCATCATCAACATGATTATTATTATTATTATTATTATTATTATTATTATTATTATTATTATTATTATTATTATTATTATTATTATTATTATTATTATTATTATTATCAGTATTAATATCCTGCTATGAAGGATACACTTTAATGTTTACAAAGTACAATATATAATATTGAAAACTAAGAACTATAACAGTACATATCAGAAAGGTGGTTTACAAGACGAAAATATCATCTTAAAAAAATGGAGCGTTATTTAACTGTCTCCCTCTCAGCTAAGGATCCCCTCTAGGATCAGAAAAAACGAGCAATATCTCACCAGAATAAAGACGAGAGTAACGTGGAAAGATAAAAATAAAATAGAGAGTATAGAAGACACTAAAATAGTGACCTCTCCGCCCACCAAGGAATGTCAAGGACCCACCCTAACATCATGAAAGGTGGAGAGATCTCACAGAGGATAAAATAGGTGGACGGGGAGTCCCAATCGTATGACCAGGAGACGAAAGGCCCTCAGTCAAGTAGGTCAAAAAGAAAAGATGAGATAGTAACAAATATTCTTGATGTATAATCAAAAGCACCGAGAAAATTTAATCCGTAGAGGAATTGATCACATAGGGATGCAGAAGTACATTCCAAGATCACTTTAAAGTCCAATCCAGACACAAGTACAGAATCCCACTAACTAAAAAGATCCTCGTCATAGTCAAAGCAAGAAAAAACAAGTTGTTTTGTTTTTTGTTTTTAAGGGTTTTACGGCGCTTGCAACACATTTAGGTCATATCAGCGCCAGTAAAAAGGAAGAAAATTGGATAGTAAAGACATTATTGATGTAAAATGAAAAGGCCTTGAAGAAAAAGTAAGACAAAGGGGAATCGGTTCAAATAGGGAATAGATTTAGATTCCAAGAGCAACACTATCAGTGTACTTAGTCTGAGATGACCTTAAAGTCTCAACCAGACACCAGCACAGGAACCCACTAAGAGGATTACACTCAAATGTTAGAAATAAAAATAATAACAGTACATAACAGAGATATGATTTACAAGGGAAAAAATACCATCTCCCAAAACTATAATTATACATTTGTCTGTTTCCCTCCCAGCCAAGGTCAGGACAAAACCAAGTAATCTCATTCCATGACAAAGACAGAAATCAATTGGAAAACAGACACAGCGTGATAGTAGACACATAAAGTACCTCCCTGCCCGCAATGGGAGGTCAGGATCCCCACCCAGAAAAGAAGTTGAACATGTGTATAGCGCAATATCTACTAAACGTGCTCGGAGCGCTTTACAATGCCAACAGCAACTTAACATAGGACGAGACAGCTCACCTGTTAGGCGATATTGCATTCCGACAGACAAGCCTGTTAACGGTCAGAGAATGTGAGTAAAGAGCCTTGTCCGAGGACTCAAATATTATGCACCGCTCAGAGTGAGCTAGAACTCTGGATCTTCAGATCCAAAGGCGAATGTCATACATTTGACGACACAGCGCACGTAAAAAAAAACTAAGTTGTCTAATTCAAGAACAATGATAGAAAGCGATTGGTATTGGATGACAATATAAAGAGAAGGATAAAAGTAAAGGGACATCCCCGGTCCGTCTGGACTCATTGGACAAATTATTTCAACTTACCAATACCCGACTAAAATAATATACGAATATTTCAAGGGCATGAATTGAAAGGTAAAATCTATCACAAAGGGAATTCGTTTTAAGTTTGACCCATTCGTCAAATGATCCGATAGAGTACAATATACAAAATCAACACGAACAAGTCGTCTCATGTTATTTCATAAGGACAGAAGAGATCAATTTGGTACAGGGATATAGATACATACGGGAAAAGGAGACAGAAGAGGAACAGCACTGGTCCACGGTGGAAGGCATTCATTTTAATTTTGACCCATTCGTCAAATGATCCTATCCAGTACCAGGGCAAAACAAAGTCGTCTCATTCCATAAGGACAAAGAGCGATTAGGTATAGTAATATACACGGGAACAGCAGGTATATTTATTTTTTTTTTGCTTTGAAGGGTTTTACGGCTCTTGCAACACATCATATCAGCGCCAGTTAAAAGGAAAGAAATGAGATGATAATTAATAAGTTCTAGAATTACAATTAAAGCACCCAAGAAAAAGTACGACAAAGGAGAATTGGATCAAATAGGGAACAGATGTAGATTCCAAGAGCACACTATCGAAATACTTAGTTTGAAATTACCTAAAAGTCTTATCCAGTCACAAGCATAGGTCCCCACTAAGAGGAATATATTCAAATGTTTCCAAATCATATATAATATGTAATGTAAACAACACATAATACTAATAATACATTACATAACAGAGAGATGATATACAAGAAAAAAAATATCAGCTCCCAAAACTAACTATACATTTGACTGTTTCCTTCTCACCAAGGGTATCCGGTCTGGGCCAGGACAAAACCAAGTAATCTCATTCCAATACAAAGACAGTAAGCTAGTTGGAAAACAGATATAGGGGGATAGAAGACACAAAAGTACCTCCCTGCCCACTATGGGAGTATATAGATATAAAATTCTAATTCTAAACCAGTAAACTCAAAGACAATTGTATATAGCATAAAAATTTATTTTCTTTCACAGAAGAGCTTAGCATGATAACGTAATATTTTAAAAGATTTTACCAAATCTAGGCAATAAAAGGCACACACTCAGGACGAGTGTTTGATAAAAATACAAATTTATGCTAAGAATTTTTTTTCCCAATCATTGCAGAACGAGCAACGAAAAATTGAAGAACGTAAATGTTTCAAACACAACGTAATGAAATACTCCGAACAATGGAGCTGAATTATAAACCATTGCTGAAACCAATGCTGAAGAAGGACAGAGAGTTGAAAGGCTTAATTAAAATAATGTTATTGAAAATGACATAATATTTACAATATTTGACACAGAAGATCACATGATTAAAATAAGACTGGAAATGAACCCGATTTTCATTTCCATAATACTCATACTTTAACCAGTTAACTGCCGTACTCTGGAAAGACACGTATTTAAAAATTTGGCCAGAAAACTCGTCCTTCAAATAGCGATCGATATAAATGACCCTCATATTGGCAAAAACTCTCAAACTTGGAACTTAAGGAAGACATCGTGAGGTCCCAGGGTTGAGAGTTGTTGCCAAGATGAGGTTGATTTAAAATCGATCGATATTTTTGGCCAAATATTTTAATAAGTGTCATTCCAGAGTCAGGCAGTTAAATAGTTAATTCCCCATAACCCTGTTGTTGATGTTGTTACGTCATATCTCTCTCTCTCTCTCTCTCTCTCTCTCTCTCTCTCTCTCTCTCTCTCTCTCTCTCTCTCCCCCCCCCCCTCTCTCTCTCTCTTTCTTACACACACACACACAATATTCTTCAATATCATCATTTATAAAATGTGTATTTTATGTTTAATTCTCGGCTTCAGCAAATCAACAGAATCTATTATACAGTTCTCGAGTAATGGCGTGAGTGTGCCGTTTACACACTGAAAGAGAAAACTTTCAACAGTTTTCAAACCGTCACCCAACATCTAAGTACCAAAATGAGGACTGATGTTGCAGATCTGCGGAATTATGGATGGGTTGTGAAAAAGGTTGTTTTTAAAAAAATAATTATAACAGTTCAACACAAAAGACATCAATAAAAAGTTATTCAAAGAGAAATAGGAAAAACTTTCTCGTTTTCATCAATTTCTATAGGCTAAATAATGACAACATATCTCACAACTGAGAGACTGGCATCAAGAATTGAAGAAGGAGAGAATAACTATTCTATTGTATAAAGTTAATGCTTTGTCCATGTCTTTTGAAGTGAAAATTAAACTGCTAAAAATCGTGGACTGTATAAAACAATGTACAAAAATTGATATAACCTTGCAACATTGTGATGTATTCACGTCTTAACTGTTTTTACTATTACTATTAGTTGAAGCAGGGTATTTTGTTCCTTTTTGAAGCCATTATATGTATTTTTGTCTACACCTTTGAGAGGTTATTCCAACTAATCTTTTGATGCGAAACCCTCGATTTTTGAATTATTAATAATTATTCGAAGCGCATAGAGCCTGATGAAATCGGGATAAGGCGCTATACAAATGCCATTTATTGTTATTTATTATTTTTATTATTATCATCATCATTCAACCTTAGCGAAATAGATGAAAACAAAAGTCATCCATGGGTTTTCAAAATATAATATTAATGTCTTTTTGCCTCGAAACATTACACTCAAAACAAACAAAAAAACCCACAATATTGTCTCAATCTGAGATCCGGCTCCATAACTTGACTCCCAACTAATTATAAATTAGATAAGGAACTGATAATTCTTACAAACGTTATCTTATTTCTTTGATTATAATTAATTATCTACAAGATAACATTTAAGTCAATACTAGAATTCGTGAAAATATGGAATAAAAAAAAATTTAAAAAAGAATAACAATTTGATCAAAAATCAATATTGATCTTAAATAAAGACCAAAATGCGTAACAATAACCATTTTAGACTCATACCCTCTACAGCCGACAAAAATAAAAATGGTTATTGAAAGCATGCTCCACTGGAAATTGAACCTACATTATTTCTGTCAAAGGTAATTGACATACATTTGCTTCACCTTCTTTTTAATTGTAAACTAACACACCCCTATTGCATGGTTCTTATCCATATATTACCAGCTGTTCTAAAGTCCTCACGGTTCGGAGATCGTTTTTATCAAATTTATGTGTTTAAATAGTACAACAATGAACATGAATAATTTACAATGAAATATTTGAATACACAGTAAATAAATCCAAAAGAAAATATGGATTTATTGAAAAACACGCTCAACTGGAGGCTTAAATGCAGATGATGCATAAACGAAAAAAAAAAAAGAAAAAACTCGAATGGAAAGACAATAGAAACAAAGATGAAAATGATCAATTTTCCTCTGGAAACAAAACAAGGTATGCAAAATGTGCGTATTAAACTAAACAACACAATTCAGCAACATTAAAAACCATGACCTTCAAAGTCTGGATCATATAATCATGAAAAAGTGAGAAAATGAACCCATGCCGTAATAAAACATTATCTCCAGGGGTTAAATAGTGTTTGACAACTCTGATACTAAATGTAAAATCACTTGCCACATTGTTTGTTTCTGTTTTCATGAAAATTAAAATCATGTATAGCTTTTCTCGTTTAAAATCTTTATCAAATTTTTATCATTAAAAATAAGGCCAAAACAAAATAACCGAGACTAAAAAAATAACCGGTAATCTATGCTTCAAAATGTATAATATTAGATATAAAAATATGAAACATTGTCGGTAACCTGATGTTTTGCTTTTTATTTTTATTTTTAAATATATATAAAAAGATATGACACTATATTCAATAGTGTCAGTAACTTGATGTTCAGTTCTTTTGTTTGTCTGTTTTGTTTTCTTTTCCCTTTGAAATCCATCTATAAGGTTTAATTTAAACATTTGGGATCCATTCTTTAATTTTGGTCTTTGAACCAAAAAGTTTGACTTAAAATTTTTATATTGCTGTTATCAGATTCAGATTCCTCACAGAAAAATTACAATTCAAGATTGTAAGAGGAAGGGAAACACTTGTATATTTCTCATATTAAAATTTCCTTCATTGCTCTCCAATAAAATCTTCGACAAAACAAAGATTAATAAAATATGTACAATGTTACCACATTTTATTTTTACATAACACTTATAGTTTTAAAAATCAGGAGTCTGTTGCTCTATTTCATAACAGGAAAATGAACGATTTTGTTGGTTTTGTATAATCATCCCAGAAATGATGTGGAAAAAACAAAAACAAAAAAAAAAAAACAAAAAAAAACAAAAAAAAAAAAAAAAACAGAAATATAATTAAGTCTATATACAGCGGTCATTCATATCCATAAGATAACCACCAGTATCTTTTAATTACTACAAATTTACCGTGGTATAAAGAAGGTATATAATGTATTGAGGGTGTGCTATTTTTAGCTTTTTGATTACACTATAACTTCTTTGGATGTACAATTTTCTTCATTTTATAAATTTATTTAGAAAAAGTCTTTACCAGTTAAAAACTAGTGTACATACCATTTTTAGCGATATTGACAATGGTATAGAATTGAATTGACAATGGTAATCGATACCAACGAATATAATCTGGTTCTGTACGTAAAACGGTCATCAAAAAACCCCTCTAGTGATCCACATCATTCATCTACACTAATTGAACATGGTCCTGCCATCCATATTATCCACACAAAAAAAGAAGATGAATTTATATAAGAGTTTCATAGCAATGCTGATGAATTTCAAAATAATTGCAAGATACTGTTTTAGATTTGTGACTCATTATCAACCTCATATAATGCCTGAATGGAACACTTCAGTAACAGAACAAATAGCGTTACAGTATGTAATTGATAATCATACTGGGGATTGCCTTTTCTAATCTAAAAAAAAAGCCTGAAAATTGTTCTCGTAAAGAGCATATAGTTCGTGCAAAGCTTCTCTTATCAAATGGTATCACATTTAAATCATAGAAAAGGATACATTTATTCCCTTATAAGATCCCCCTTAAGTGTTGCCTTCAAATAACCCATGCTTTCATCGTTTAAAAAATTAACTCATCAATAGTAAACAAAGTCAGCCGGATAATTTCAAAAAGCCGGTTTTCCAGCTCACCAGAAAAGGGGCATCCTTGTAATACTAATAGCCATTCCCATTCTAATAAATCATTTCAAATCGTTTACTAAATCCTTTAGTGATTGATAAACTTACAAATTTGACAAGGATTAAACGCTCCATGACAAAATATATATCAATAGAAACAATTAAATGTTCCTTATGATTAACATTCACAACCTGGTATTCCAGTTTTACCTTTTGTAAAATAAGTTTGCAAAAAAAAAAAAAAAACCCAGAAATAACCAGAACATATAACGAAAAAAAAAATTGTTAATGAAATACATTGTAAAAAATATTCCTGAATCTTGACAATAATCATGGTTTAACCTCAGAATCATACAGTTTTCACCCATTTCTGAGTAAAGTAAATCACCAGTGCTGGGCAAGACATGACTTTCAATGATTACGAAAATATTGAAATAATGAAAGAGCATGTCATTTCAACATGGGATTTGACTTCTCACATGAATGGACCATTCTTATACCTCTTTGTTCACCAACATCAGTCGCTGCATAAGGAGCAAAGACATTTAAATGGTCCATAAATGCATTTTAAATACATCTTATTTGGAATTACCATAATGTCTAAAATAAAAAAATAAAAAAGATTGATTAGACAACTCAACTGAAAAAAATATAAGACATACTTCCTTGATCAACCATTCAAGACACAAGTAACATTGCGAAATTCCACGTTCTCACCATCATTTTCGGGATTCAATATCAATTAACATTCACAAAGAAATAAGAATAAATGAAATTCGCCAAGGTCAAAATAAAAAAAAGATGACATCTTTTTGTGCTGTAAAAAAAGCATATAGACAAGGAACATAGCATCAAAAGATGTGTTCCAGACAATGCCTGAATCTGATGAAACTGATGAATATATTTTGGGCTAAGTCTTTGATATTGATAATCAAAGTAATTGAATGTTTTCAAAACGATTGGAAATCTTATATAAACGATGTATAGAGAAGAAATATCTCATCAACAAATAAAACAGTAACGAAATTCGTTAAAGGGAATATAGAATGTTGCCAAACTGAAACTATGACAGTTTATTGTATCAACACAGTAACAAATTGCTTGCCAAATAAAAACAATAAATATTGGATGAAATTACCTCAATAAATTAAAAATTAGCATAAAATTCTGTTGTTCTTCTTTATTGAAAACAATAACGATAATAAAAAAGAAATTGAAACAAGAGAGAGAGAGAGAGAGAGAGAGAGAGAGAGAGAGAGAGAGAGAGAGAGAGAGAGAGAGAGAGAGAGAGAGAGAAATTCAATATTCAAGACATCAAATGGTTATGATGATGTGGAGTAGGACAAAATTGATCACTTGAAGATTTAAGTAGATATTGCCCACAAAATCATTATTCTAATAATATAATAGATTATATATATCGAGATTTAATTCCTGGCATCAATATCTATAGTAAAAATTACGAGCAGGTACTGATTCACGACAAAACAAAAAAGGAAGGAGTGGTATATGTACCAGATAAAACAAAATCTCAATTTCTACATTATCCTTCACCACAATTCATTTTCTTTGACTTAACCTAACCATTAAAATGGTTTTTAAGTACTGGTTTGTGCATTACATCACATTTTCAAACTGTTACATAGACAACAATTTAGTGAGACTTGTTAGATATGATTCCATTTTCACCTCCAAATGGGTTTTTTGTTGTTGTTTTCCCATTAATAAAACTTAAAGATCCTAAAGCTTTACAGACAAGCTAAGTAGGCTTACGATAACACTCCATCAATAATATGTTTGGACAGTTATATAGAACAATAACAAAACACAGTTGTTAACCTTCTACTATTCCAGGCAATCAAAAAATATGCTACTTCATGTATAAACACGTTTATAAATGAATAAAACCATCTGCTTTTGAAAAAGAAATAGATACAAGCAGAATCAGAAAACTTTGTACTTAGGATCAAGGTAATTCATCTCACTGTAAATCAAGCATCTTTCAATTGGAGAGAAGAATCAGAAACTGATATTTCATATGGGTTTTATTGAAACCAGCGCTACAGTGAAAAGTCTTGACTTTTTTTATAGTATAGAGGAGTTATATAAAATTCACACAATATTTGAACCAAAAATAACAAGATATTTTAATTTTTTTCCAGTAATAAACAAAAGTGAATACAACTTCAAAAGAGAACAAACTACCAAACACGGTATACCGTTTGGTGTTTTGTTCTCTTTTTTGGAGTTATTTCATTTTTAGTTTATTACTTTTTACAGTCCACAGATTCAAGCAGTTCAGTATCAATTTAATTGTTTTAATTGATTTCAGAATAATGAAATAATGAATATCATGCCCAATGTTGCTAATTGCGTATTTTTCAAAGTTGCATTTGTTCTTAAGTATTTAATTTTAAATGGGAAATCTTTACTTTTTTTTTATTTTCTTGATTGTATGCCTAAATATTCTTTAAACTTGCAATATTTGCTGATTTTAAAGTGTAAAAACGAAATACATGTAGCTCTTGATTCGTGAACAATAATTTGCTCTCTAAAATGCACCGCAGATGTCTAAATTACATTTTCATCTGAATAAAAGTATACAATTTTTAAAAAATTCAAGTTCAAACCACTATTTGGAGTACATTTATTACTCACTTCGAATGAGAGCCAAAAGCTGATTGTTGTATAGATAATTAATGTGTCAATCTGAATAAGTCTGGACTAATCTGGAACTACACAAAACATCTATATACAGTTTTATACACAACATCTGGGTGTTCTCTTTTATCTCATTGAGAATCCAGAGCCCTTGCTGGTGTCTCCTTGCTCTGTGGAAATAAGACAAAATTCCTAGTATAAAAAGTGTCAGTTTTTCAATTCCATTTTCTTCTTCAAATAAATACATCATTGGTGTGCATGAATAAACAAACAAAACACTTAAAATAAAACATTATTGGTGTGCATGAATAAACAAACAAAACACTTAAAATAAATACATCATTGGTGTGCATGAATAAACAAACAAAACACTTAAAATAAATACATTATTGGTGTGCATGAATAAACAAACAAAACACTTAAAATAAAACATTATTGGTGTGCATGAATAAACAAACAAAACACTTAAAATAAAACATTATTGGTGTGCATGAATAAACAAACAAAACACCAACAACCACAACAATATACCGTCAACCGGTGTTACTTACACCATCCGGGATTACTTAGGCCACTTAGTAGAATAAAAAAAAGGTTGCTTTTTAAAAAGTTAAATTCATGAGTGCTTTTTAGATCTATTGGGCTCTAATTATCTAAAAGATAAAAGCTACATGTAATTTATCTTTTAAAATAAGCAATCTTGTCTTCAGTAAGTGACCTAAGTTACCCCGGGTGGCCTAAGTAGCCCCAGTTGACGGTACCTATCTTATAATTTATTTATATAATTTTTAAGTCTACAAATTCCTCAAAAGCTCGATTCCAGGTAGAAAGTTGATCCTTGAGCAGGAAGTATTGAGTAAAGAAAACTGTCAACATAAAATGGAGGAATTTTAAGTCTGATACCCCGACTGCCTCGTATCTTACTTGACTTCATTTGATATTGAACAAGGGTATCTCTAAAGAATGAACATCACCCATCTCTTTCTTATTATATTAGACAGCCATTTTAATGATTAGTTCTCACGAAATTCTATCAGTCAGACTATAAACGTTTAAGGTTACAAAGTTTTGTGAGTTGGTACTTTATACGAGGGCTCTTTCATAATTAACCGAAAAATGCCTGTAAAATCCGCGTTTTTTATGCTATCAACAAAATTCTTGCACGTGTTCATACCTTGAATCGTCCTTCATTTCTCTACGTAACAGCCAAGTCTGTCGACACACTTCTGCCAACGCCGCACCATGGAATAGATACCCTCTCGGAAGAAATTTCCGTCAAGGTTTTGTAGCCATTTCCGCACATGGTCAACAAGCTCTTCATCGACATCCACGCGCTTTCCTGCCAGCTCACGTTTCAATGGCCCAAAGAGGTGATAATCAGATGGGGCGAGGTCTGGACTGTGTGGTGGGTGTGGCAAAATCTCCCATCCATATTTCTCTAGCCAACCTTGCGTCACTCGTGCTGTGTGGGGTGTAGCGTTGTCGTGTTGCAAAATGACCCCGTTGGTCAACTGCCCTGGGCGCTTTCTGCGAATGGCCTCCCTAAGCTTGTCAAGAGTTTGGCAGTACCTTGCAGCATTGATTGTTTCTCCAGGTTGTAAGGTTTCGAACAGAATAACACCACGACTGTCCCAGAAAACAGTTCCCATTATTTTCTTTGGTGACCGCATGACTTTGAATTTCTTCGCGACAGGTGAGGATGGATGTTTCCATGTCATCGAATCTTGCTTTGTTTCTGGGGTGCAATGGTGCAACCAAGTCTCATCACCGGTGACTATGCTGTCAAGAAAAGTCACATCGTACCCTAGAAAGTCTCCGCCGGCGTTGGCAGTATGCCCGTGAACCCTGCGTGAGCTCTTGCTTCTTCTCAAAAGTTCCCTGCAGATGTCCAATCTTTGTTCTTTATGATTGTCGGTCAATTGCTTAGGAACCCATCTTGCGCTGACTTTTCTGTAGCCAAGTTCATCAAATACAATTCTATGGGCAGAAGTTTCCGAAATTTCAAGACTGCTTGCGATTTCATGAAGTTTCAACCTCCTGTCTTGACGAATAAGCTTATCAACTCGCTTCACATTGTCTTCTGACGTCGCAGTTATCGAACGCCCTCTCCCTTCCCTGTCTGTCAAGTCGGAATGGCCGGCTTCAAACAAATTACACCAGTGATAGACTTGTGTACGGCTTATAACATGCTCACCATATACACTCTGAAGTTCTTTATGAATTTCGGTAGGATTCAGACTTTTGGCGTTCAAAAAACGTATGACAGCTCTGATTTCCTCCTTTGACCAAGTTTCAAGGTGAGCCGCCATCTTTAAAATCGTCTAGAAATTCATTGCGCAAAATGATGCACTTCATAATTTCTGGGAATATCCGTAAGGAAATAAGAAATATCATGTCGTTTACAGAATTTAAAAATCTCTACTGGTTGCTGAGCAATGGGCATTTTTCGGTTATTTCTGAAAGAGCCCTCGTATCTGGCTAGCAGATGTCTAAAGGCAGAGCATCAATAGGGCCATTAAATCCTCTATGAAGAGTTGTTGTTCTTATAGCTCATATTTCATGGTGAGGTTACCACCCTAATTAATTTTTACCACTCATAAATGAAGTCATTTTATATTTTTTGGTAGTTTTATTAAAGTGGGGGGGGGGGGGGCGACGGAGACCACACACTTCACACACAAAGGCCCCAAGATCGATCCTGGGTGCAGTGGGAGTCGAGATTTTTATTCTAACCCCCCTCCCCCCTTGTACACCAAGCAGTAAGTAACTAGTTCTGTCAAAGCGAGCAGAAAGTACTTTGCAATAAACTAGCATCCTATCCAAAGGATAGCAAGCAATTGCTATTGTCCATTTCACACTATAGAAACAGGGATTAATTCTTGACTTCATGGGCCTAAATGGTTCTGAAGGACTACTACTCTCTCTGCCCTCAAATACAAATACTCAGAATTGAGTCGACTTTGAGTAACATTCAAATACATATTTTGCTTTTTATAGTTACAACACTATAATCATTAGAAATAATCGTTAAAAGGACATTTTCAAAACGGGAAAAAAACGATCCAACTGTGACTTGTACAATTTTCTAAAGAACAATTAAGCTAGAGTGGACAAATAAATAAATTTTTTTTAAGTATGGATTTTTTCCAAAAAGATATCAATGTCAAGTAGCACTTACCAGAGTTACTTAAAGCCTGTTCAGTCATCTGAACACACAGTGAAACGAGGGAGGCATTGAGGTCTACATCATCCCCACGAATTGGTGCTGTTATTAGAAAGAATGAAAATGATAGGAATGTCTTATTTAAACAATACTCTTATTACAAACTGTCTTCGAAATTTTAAAAAAAAAAAAAAAAAGATGGTGCAAAAATAAATTGATAAATAACGAAACATATAAATCAATTAATAATAATAATAATAATAATAATAATAATAATAATAATAATAATAATAATAATAATAATAATAATAATAATAATAATCTACCATTACAAACTAAGCAACTTACTGTGAGTAGGCAGTGTCATGGGTCTATTGATGGGAGCGGACTGTGTTCTTGACAAGGGCTGCTTGGCAGGGGGCTGCAGATAGAAAAATAAAATACAGATAAAATAAAATTCACTCATTTTTCAATAATATTTGGAAAATGCTTTCAAAATTTACTTGGACGCCATTTTAAAAAAAATAACATTTCTTTTACCTAATGATAATTATCTTTTAAGATTAAAAGGGTCAACACAAAAGTGAACATATTGATTTTATGAATTATGAGATAGCCCAATTGTCATTAAGAATCAGGGATGGCCTTTGCTAAAAAATTTTTTTTAAAAGCCTTAAATTTTTTCTCACAAATAGCATATATGAAAACAACAAATGGCATCACCCTTAAATCATAGCAAAGGATACCCAACCATCTAGCTTCCCCTTAACCGTTGCTTTTAAACAACAATACCTTCATCGTTGAAAAAAAAAACAAAAAACCCCAAACAATTCACCACTACTGATCAAGATCAGCAGGAAGATTTCAAAGAAGACAACCATGAACTATGTAAACAATTTACTGAATGCATTCTATGATGAATGAAGAGTCAGCAAACTACATTTTATTGAGCTTTTATATAGCGCAATATCCACTAAATGTGCTCAAAGTGCTTTACAAGGTGTCCCTGGCCCACAGCAACATTTAACATTTAGGACGGGACATGACGCCTGTTAGGCGATGATACAATTTTTTTTCAGACAGAGACAACGCTGTAAACGGCAAGTACTCATTTTACACCTGAGTACAGTGAGAGAATGTGAGTAAGGAGTCTTTTCCAAGGACTCAACTATGCGCTGAGCGAGGCTCAAACCCAAGACCTTCCGATCCGAAAGCAAGTGCCATACCACTAGAACCACATAGCCACATATAGGATGTATCAACCCATCAGATTGAATCCAGTTCATCAGTATACTAAAGAAATGTATTTAAATGGGGTTTTCTTTAATTTCCTTACATGGTCTTGTGATTGCAGCCTGATTTGTCTATCAGACATGCCTACTTGAAATATTTAATATTCATAGTTTTCATGAGGAGTTAATATGTCACTTAATCTAACATTATAAATGACCAATTTGACCTCGGGTTGACAGAATAACAAAAAGTTCTTGCACTATGGGATCTGGCACCATATTCTATTTTTCAACGAGTTTTATTGAATTTGAGAATTTCAGTTTCAATCAATGAATCCTTCAGAAAGATGAAAATAAATTTTTTACTACCCTTTCAGTAGGATACTATTTTAAAGACGAAGTACTTTCAATAGACATGAACTGAACCAGCCATTCATCACTGTTGGATGAATGAGTAACAAGGAGCCAGGAGGAAGCCTCTCCAATACGAATTGACAGGTACATGGTAATTTTAATGTCAACATAAAAACGTAAAAGTTTCCAAACCAAATTATAAAAGGGGTTTTACAGAGCTACTAATTCCTCTTACCTCTATGAGTCCAGGTTTATTGGGATATGCCGGATTCAAAGAGCTATTTCTTGTCAAAGTCTGATGTCCTCCAATACTCCCTTGTCCTGGTCTAAAGGATGAACTCCCACTGCTCCATGACTGATGCCCTCCATGTTGTTGTTGTTGTTGTTGTTGTTGATGATGGTGGTGGTAACTGTGATGAGGAGGATGATAAACGTGATGGTGTTGGCCTTGCTGTCGCTGTTGCTGCTGCTGATATTGCCGTTGCTGCTGCTGTTGACGCCAGTGCAACTGTTGCTGCTGATAGCTGTCAGGGGCTGGATCCCTTTTGGATCTAGGAATGATACGACTTCCATAGGAATCGCAAACCGGGTAAGTTTTACCACGCCACCAGCTGTTATGGAGAGGAAGAGGAGAAATAAAATAGCCAGATTATGATATTGATATAGATGTATCAAACAAAATCTAAAAAGTACAGCTTGTGTAAAAATGTTTTCAGAGTAAATCTACAAAGAAAGAAATAAAAGAGAATCAATAACAGTGAAAGAAATAAAATCTGTTAAAGGATTTACTTCATGGATGATAGACACTTTATCTAATTCTGGCTTTTATTATTATTACCTCAGACCAAAACATTTATAAAAATTTGTGATTTAAAAAAATGATTATGACAAGGTTACCTTGTATTTGGCCTATAGGAATGAGGTGTGGGGCGCCACAATTTTTCAGCTGTTTTCACTTGAGATTCCAACGCTTTCTTTTGTTCAGCAGTAAATGCCTGTGATAAGAAAAAAAAAAGGATAATAACATTTTCCTTCTCTCTGATATGCTGTTCCACCCACCATCAGCAGATTATAAGTTTTTATAAAGAGCAAATTGTAAAGCGCTTAGATGTATTTTGCCCTGGATAAATATATATGGTTTCAATTATATTTTATATATAGGCACAAAGAAGTACATACAGCTTACACTAAAAGGTTTGGTTGTGGTTTTAAGGTTTTACGGCGCTTGCAACACATTTTGGTTACATCAGCGCCAGTACACGAAAAGGTAAAAGAAGCAGAGTAAGCAAGACCTGTCATAATATTTTGAGAATTTTTGATGACCCAAATTACACTTATTATAAGTTTTTATAAAGAGCAAATTGTAAAGCGCTTAGATGTATTTTGCCCTGGATAAATATATATGGTTTCAATTATATTTTATATATAGGCACAAAGAAGTACATACAGCTTACACTAAAAGGTTTGGTTTTGGTTTTAAGGGTTTTACGGCGCTTGCAACACATTTTGGTTACATCAGCGCCAGTACACGAAAAGGTAAAAGAAGCAGAGTAAGCAAGACCTGTCATATATTTTTGAGAATTTTTGATGACCCAAATTACACTTATTATAAGTTTTTATAAAGAGCAAATTGTAAAGCGCTTAGATGTATTTTGCCCTGGATAAATATATATGGTTTCAATTATATTTTATATATAGGCACAAAGAAGTACATACAGCTTACACTAAAAGGTTTGGTTTTGGTTTTAAGGGTTTTACGGCGCTTGCAACACATTTTGGTTACATCAGCGCCAGTACACGAAAAGGTAAAAGAAGCAGAGTAAGCAAGACCTGTCATATATTTTTGAGAATTTTTGATGACCCAAATTACACTTATCCCCCCCCCCCTTCTCGGATTGGTAAAACAAAATAAGCAGTGAAAATACAGTTGTTACTCAACCTAAAAATATCTGTTACTAGTGAAATACATGTAAATAATGATGGAGCATGAGTTTGTTTTATTGTTTTTGTTTTTTTCAATTCAGATTTGTCAAATAAGAATATACAGATATTTTTTTGCTGGCTGTCTATGGCAGGTTTGATAAAGTCTATTACTAAAGGCAACATTTCCCCATTCTTTCAACTTTTCTTCTTTAATATTTCATTGGAAGAAAGAAGGTTGAAAATATACTCACATCGTGGTGGAGGACTGTTCTAACAAGCATAAGATACATTTGGAAAGAATGTTGGTCACGACCAGTTGCCCTGAGCAACTCTTGACAGACTGCAAAAGAAATAAATCATGGTCTGAATATTCAAAAAGAGAGATGGGAATCATTGAATTAATGATACATCCATACATAAACAATCGTTGAATTGTTCAATAAAGGAAAATAAAATGATTTAAAAGACCAGTGTAAGTAATCAAAACCTTGCATATTGAGTTATCTGCCTTAAAAATATACTAGAAGTTGTAAATATATTATTTTTATAACAATATTACAGGGTGAGATGAAAAGGTCACTTGGAGGCAGTAAGCAGCCCAAAGAAACTTAGTATTTTAAGAAAAGAACTGCCTTTGATAGGTCATGATCACTCCTTTCCAATGTTTTTACTTATATGTTTCATGAAAGATGGGTTAACCCCCCCCCCCCCCCCCCCCCCCCTTCAGACTCCATTCAACTTAGGAATACATGCTGTGAATAATTTGAATGATTTCACCTACCTTTGCCTAAGAGGCGACAAATTTGAGAGGGCAAATCTCCCTCTGCCACACCATCATTACTACTGTCAGAAGGAGAGTCTGGTTGTGATGACGATGAAGACGGTGATGTGGATGACGATGATGATGGCACAGCGGGTGTTGATGTAGATGATGTTGTGGTCATCACTGTGGTTATTGTTGATGATGAGGATGAGGATGACGATGAAGTAGATTCTGAGTTGGTAGATAAGCTTTTGCTGTCTGGTCCTGTCACAGCAGTAGTGCTGGAAGTTGGAGAGGAGGTGGTCGGAGTGGTGGTAGTAGTGATAGAGGAACTGATTGAGGGGGTGGTATTTGCGTCATTCAGATCTGTAGCTCCAGTGTTGCTGTTATTATTTTGTTGCTTCTGTTGCTGTTGCTCTGCATCAAAGGGTCCTATTGGTGTTTGAAGAACTGCTTTCAACTCATATAACACCAGATTAATAGATTCGTCTCCCTTGATAGTCTAAGGATGATAAATGGTAATGAGGAAAGTATTATGGGTTGAAGTTGAAAATCCTCAAAGACAACCATGCACATACCTATAAGTTGTCCTTCTGAGCCATTAGGCCAATGGAGTCTGAGTTTATCTCAGCTTCTATAGCGCAAAATGGACAATAGCAATAGCTTGGATAGGACACTAGACTATCGGAAACTATTTCCCGCCAGATCTAACAGACCCAGCTGCCCAATCACTACTGGGTAAAAAGGGGATCAGAGAACAAAATCTCGACTGACCCAGGATCCATCTCGGTCCCTTTGTTTGTGAAAAGAGTGCTCTACCAACTTAACTATTGGGACCACCATGCACATAAAGAGATAACAAATTAAAGGCAAACCGGGATGTTAACAAAAATATATCATGTCAAAGCTATGAACTTTAATAAAACAAAAACCAAAAATTTTTTCGGACTTGTATTTCTCATTTTTTGCTTCACTTCAAGGTAATCCCAGTGCCAGTAAATGGGGAGATAACACAAAAATCAAAAGGGAACTGAACTGGAGTTTAGCTGCAGTTACCAGCACTCACAAAAAAAAGAAAAAAAAGATAAGGCAAAGGGACAACTTAAAACATGGAGGTACTTCCATTATCCAATCCATTCGTGTATTATCTTAAAACAGGAGGAGATGAAGATGAGGTGAGGAGCGAAGGATATAAAAGGAAAATTACACTAAATCCTAACCTTTTCCAGCTGTCTAAGTAGGCTCTGCCTCTCTCGTAATTTTTCAATATTGATCATAAACCTCTGCCGGGCACCTCTGACCACATTCTGTCAAAGGAAATAATGCACACCAACATGAAACTGGGTACCAAATAATAATAACAACAATAATAACAATAATAACAATAATAATAATAATAATAATAATAATAGCAACAAAACAGCAACATCTTTGTGGTGTACTTTAGCCATGAGTCTATACAAAGTAAAAACACATGAAAAAAACTTACGCATTAAAATAATTACTGTAACTATAAAAAAAGAGAAAATATATTAAGAAAAGAAAAAAAAACCCAGAAAAGTCTGCTGACGACAGTAATAACAGAATCATCATTTGATAATTACTATTGTTATTTTTAAACAAAGATTATTATGAGCCAATCAAAGCCACCTTTTTGAAACTAATAATAATTTATATTTGACCTCCACCCCCCACCCCCCCCCCCCCCCCCCCACCCTCCTTCCTTTTCCACAGAAAGAGTTTCTTACATTTTGCAACAGCCATTCTTCGGTTAAGTTAGGTAATTCTTCATACGTCATATTCCTGAACAGAAGAGCATACTTGTGCAACCGTATCTCCTTCAGCCACAACAAGAGATCTGGAAAACGAATGAATGAATGAATGAATGAATGAATGAATGAATGAATGAATGAATGAATGAATGAATGAATGAAATAACAATATGATTTATGTTTTTTTCGCTAGGGGGTGGCGTTGCGCACCACAGTCGTATGGTCTTGGCTTCGAATCCAGAAGGTACTGGACTGAATTCCCCGGGTATCTTCGCGATCTTCAAGCAAGTTACAACGCCCAGCTCCCCTGGCAGCTCTTCGCCCTAAACAAAAATCTCCAATAGGATAGTTATTTGTTTAATGATCCATTACTTTCGAATCAATGATTGTCGATTTCTTTTCAT